>NW_028301540.1:30967500-31050000 GCF_042242905.1 Orbicella faveolata
ACTTGAGCTTTACATACGTGGTAATGTAAAGTGTGGCTATCAAGAGCAACGGGATAAATACAAATGTAGCAAACCATGACACTATGTAATTCTCAAAAGGATGAGGACTCTCCAAAGGCTTCTTTCCAACGCCGCCAACACACCAACCCTCCTGAGTATTTAACAAGTTTAATGGCAACGAGCTCTGGGGAGTTGATAGCCAACGCGATGATCCAAGTGGTGAGAATGAAGAACGGGAACAGCTTTGAACTGATGAGTGGGGAACGGAGGGGATATACTACAGCTCCAAATCGATCCACTGCTATCAGAACCAGGCTCTGAACAGACACAGCAAATGAGACCTCGGGTAAGAAGAAAACCAGCTTACATAAGACCTGGCCAAGAGGACCACCGATCGGCCAGGAGTTTATGTAGAGCTGTTGAATATCATAAGAAATCAAGAAAATCGGAATTAGCAGATCGGACATGGTCATGTTTACGATGAAAAAGTTGATGGGTTTTCTCATGGTTTTCGTCTTGCAGACAATTATTGCGATGACGGTGTTCCAGGCCAGCGAAACAGGAAGAACCAGGCAGTAGGAAAAGGTTATGCCGATTTTTTTCTGCTGTAGGATTCCAGTAGCAGCTCGATGGCTGTGATCCATTCATCGTTGAGTTCAAGTTTTCCGACATTGTCGATCAGTTTCTTTTTCCGCTCTTACGCTCACAAATGAGTTTTCTACTGATTTGTTCTCTTACTAAGGTCACTCTATTTATGCGCTACTGAAGCTGGGATAAATGTTTCGCTTGTTGTTGTTATTTGCGCGAAAACATATACGGTATGGCAATGTCCACAATCTAATAATGGGCAAATCCACTGCCTTTTTATAAGTCTTGCGACAATAATTAGGCTTGTTATTTCGTGCGCAGCTCGCCACCCGAAAGTGACCTATCAGCTTGTGCCACAAATTGCTTTTAATTTTTTATGTTTTCCTTAAATTTCACTGCTGCGCCAGATGAGGTACCAACAGGTGTTTTCCTTTTTTTACTTTATTCTGTAGTCTATGACAGTAAACAGTCTTCCATCAAATTTTTCATCACGACAAGTCATTGAGAACATGCACAGGATTTTCAACGCATGAATTCAATACAATTTTATCATCCTGATTCCCGAGCAGAGACTGCTTATCGGAGTTTGAATTTAGAAATTTTAATGTCCAGTATAATGATATCGTAAACCGCCTAATCAACGTTTGCCGCGCAAATGAGTTTACTCTAAAGAGACATGAAGCTTTCTCAAGTATCAGTATTTTCTTAAGTTAGTCTCTTAACAAAGAGGATCCTTCTGCGCAAACTTTGCATTGCATATGACTTTTTAACGGCTAATATCTTCTGAATCAGATTAAAACTTGAGTTCTATAAGTTTCTTTGAAAAGTGTTTGCAACTGTCTACATAAAGAGAAGGATCTGGGTGGAGACTGGAGACTCAGGACAGGGCGTTTAGTTTGTTTTCTCAAAATAAACAAGAGACTAAAAAGTTTAAATATTGATGTCGGGCAAAGAATTGCTCAATTGCTTTCTTATTTATCCCTTTTCTTGAAACTCCCACCAGTTCCTAGGGGTAGGATGACTGGAGCGGCTTAAAGTGCCACTGAAACGAGATTTTCGTACTCTCTTTTATTAGCCCAATCAGGAGCCCATTACCCGGAGCGTGCAACTTTCATACAGAGTCTGTGAAACGGCGTTTTCACAAGTAGAGTTATTTTTAAACTAGCCTTTCCCGCGAATTAGTTTTGGGTAACCAATCACAAGCGATTGCGTTAGAGACTGTTAATACGTAACTAGGATGACTCGTCCACTTGGGAAATAAATATGGCGGACACTTGCGAGGAATCCTCTTCGGAGTGTTCCGACAGTATTTTAAGCGACAATTTCAGTATTTACTCGGAAAGTAGTACTTCAGATGAGGATGAGCAAAACGAAGAAGCCAGTGCGTCTTTTTCTTTAGTGAGAAGGCGTAAATCACGCAGTGAGAAATCGAATTCGTCTTCGAAACAGGCTGCAAAAAAGACAAAGACAAAGACAAAGCGATCCGCGAACGTTCTCAACGACGATCAAATGGAAGAATTGACATCATGGATATTTTCAACGCGGGAAGCTGGCGATGTCGAAGGCAATATCTGCGAAAAGATTCTTGAATCGGTGCGTGTGAAGTCAGTTAAAGAGCGGGAGCGCTTCGCGAAACATCTGCTTAGTGAACCACAGAAACCAAACTTTCAACTCCTGATTGTTGGATTCTGCCGCAAGTTTTCGACGCTTGTCAGCGAATGCTCATTGTTGGCAGACAAACCCAACAGGAAAGCTGCCTTTTCGGTGGCTTGGATGAAAATGCTAGGAAATTTTCAAGCTGGAAAGGGTACTCAAGAGCGATCGATTATCGAACGATTCTTAGTAGGACAATCGGAAGGGCAACAATTTTCTCCTGAGGTGGTGAACGCAGTTTTAAGTGTTATTCACGAACTGGTTTATTGCACTATTCACTGTCATATTCAGCTGAAAAAGTCAACCTCGACCTCCGAACTAAGGAATTCATGTTTGGCCGTGGAGTCAGATGATACCTTGTTCAGATATTGTGGTGCAGCCCTTCACCGAATGCTAAAGCCTAGGAAGGAAACTTTACAGCAGAAAAAGGGTCGTGGGAGAGTGTCAACCGAACGACGACCGGTGATGGAGAAGGAAATGGATGTGTTGAATGCCCTGGTCATGAAAGACAAATCTTCAATTTCCTCGAGCCTTAAAAACTTGGACGAAGGAAATCTTATTTTTCCAAGGATAGAGCTTCTCCCGTTTTTAAAGGAGGTGGATAAAAATGTTCGCGAATTTACTTCAGACGCAAATCTTGCGAAGTATCCATCAAAATTTATCAACATGTGCCAGACTTCCGTCATAAATAACGAAACACTAGAAATGGATTTTAAATTGCTTATTGCATCAATCACTACAGTGGAAGGAGCGCTCGATGATGAAGTTGTGTGTGGTTTATTTAGAGCTTTGGTTTCCAAGCTAGCCAACACACGAATCAACGAATTTTTGAATGCCAAAATAGAGAGAGACCTCAAAGCTAGTGGAAAAGTTGTTGATGCGGATGAGATGCTTCGACCGAAACTGAAATCTTACTCCCTGGCTGCCAAACGCAAGCAGATGCCCAACTAGTCGTGTACTGTAATTAGAAATTGTAAGCTACATTGGCATTACTTTCTTGGAGCTATATTAACGTGTAACTGCAAAACACACGGAGATTGTCCTTCAATTGTTTTCATTATAATTTCTTTGGAGTGAAAGTTCTCAATGAAGGCATTTTTGGTTGAACTATATTTGTCAATATTATTATATGTCAAAGTTAAAGTTCCTTACTAATGAAACAACTTTTTTATTGTACATATTATTTAAAACCATAAGGTTACACTTATATGACTATAAAAATACAACTTCAAAACAGACATTTACTACAGTGTGTTGTCTCGAGCAATATTTTGATTGACAGTAAAAGATTCCTTTTTGCTGAACTACGGTCTAAAATGTAAAATGTATGTTATAATGTTCTTTTTCTATTTGAGATTATTATTATTATTTGGGACTCAATATTCACTTACAGGATATTATTTTGTCAATTAAGGTAGCTTACATACAGCTTTAAACAATATATGAGTTTTATACATAAACCCCATGATTTTTCATTAGCTATTACTTTAATTAATTATTATAATAATTATCATTGTTCTGTAATAAATATATAAAAATAAATAAAATAAATGTGACTCTGGTTCATAATAACATAAATAATTATCTGAACCCTGCTACTGAATTTTAATTCCAAGCACTGTTAATTAAGCATATTGCACCCAAGTTAATGTTCCCTGATTTAGAGTATAACCTTGGTTGCTAAGGTCCTTTGCATATTCAAGAATGGCCTTCTTGGGATTGTCTGCCATGATTATTACCCCACCACTGTTTGTCATGGCATGCTGATGGCGGTCTATAATGGCACACAGGCCATTGCTCTTGATTAGAAACCCTACAGATTTGTGACAACCTATAATTACACCATAATGGTCTACAGTTGAGGAATGAACTTCTCCAGTGATGTGGTCCACTAAATCACTGTAATCACTAGCACTAGTGAATCCAACCATCTGATTTGCTGACTGTACATGAAAGTCATTACCTACTGCATTGACAACATCCTCTACATCTAGATACACAGCTGTGTCGATCACTATACAATTCATCATAAACTGCATTACCATCACAAATGGCATTAACAAATGAATCTGCCCAAACATTTGGGAGCTGATTCCAAAGCAATGAAATGTCAAGCTTTTGTTGGTGACAATAGTCACCAAACTTGACAGCGATGATTGTGCAAGCATTACTTCCTTGCCTATCCCCTACTGTTGACTGAGATATACTAGCCGGAAAAGAAAAAATACAATGTGAACTTGACAATTTTTGGCATGGCACTGATAAGTTGATTATGGAGCCAGAAACATTAGCACCATCTTCACCACTGATATTCAAAAGAACATCTCTATACCCCTTTTCTGAGTATTTGTTTTGTGCCATATCTTTCCTATTTATTAGTTTCCCCAGTGCAGGACCATAGGAGAGTGCAGACAAATTCCCTCCACTAGCAAACTTTAGGATACTGTAAATGGATTCAATGGCACTGCCATTTATTCGTAGAGGACTGATGAAATATTTTCCATCTGGTGACACTTTTTCAAAGAACCAATCACAGAAGGACAAAAAGCCATGTACAACTAGACGGAGAAGATCCCAAGTCTACAGAACAAATGATAATAAAAGCAATAATAGTTATTTTTAGTATATAACACAAGTTGTATGTTAACAGGCATAGCAAAGGTTTAAAGTGATTTGGTGCTTGAAAATGATATGTTTATGACTTCACAAACAGAAGTCCCCACAATTATTACTGATACAGCCAATCAGAAAACTCATTAAACCCTGAAAAGTGTTTGTCATGTAACTGTTTAATTAATCATACCTGCCAAGCCAAGAACTTTTTCTGTCTAGCTCTTTTTGAGTTTTCTTGATAAACTGAAATTAAATGAATAGTAGTGACTAATTAGAGTGATCTGTTACAGCCATTTAAACTGTCCTCAATGTGCTTTAATAATGAAATTACCTGTTTCCTCATGATCAGCACCCCACTGTTCAAAAAAGGTCATCCCCTTTCTTATGTTGGTCAGGACAGGGCTATTAGTGTTGTTGATTCTGTGGTGGCTGAGCATTCCTTGCTCAAATAGAAGGTTGCAGGCCTCCAAGTACTCCCCAGTATTTGTGCTTCCTTCATCAGATCTACTAGAGGCAAGGTCCTGCACAGCTGCAATCATGAACCGTTGCTGAAAGAGAGTGAAAAATCATAATATTGTAGTGTGATCTGACATACAATCCATTTACTTCATTGAGTCTTAACCTGTTTGAGCAGATGATATCAAACAAATGTAGAGCATTTTTGTCAAGTGAAATCGGTAAAATGTTACACAGTGGCTTTTTAAAATGGGTATGGGGTAATATTTGGAGATTGGTCAATCTATGATATCAAGTAGTTCAAAGTGTAAAATTTTTAACAATGAAAGTCTACATAATGGGATTCGCAACTCTGACACCTAAGCAGTGGAAAGGAGCCTGTGTACTCCATTTATTAACAATCATTGAAATTGTTTTGCCACTTTGATCACATTTACACATGACACTGTTTTTATAATATTAAGAGTCGAGGAAACCACATCAGCCTTTACACACCTGCATTATCTTTGCTGGTCTTACATTTAGACGGGTCCAGTTATCTCTGTAGACATGTGCATACTTTAATCCTGGGACCTTACGGCTCAAACCATTTTCTGCTCGTTCAAGATCCTCTGCAAACACCTTTTGAATTGTTTGCCAACCAAACCGGTGGTTGTTCCGCATAAAGTCTTTTGCACCTTGTGGCCTTGAGCTGTAAAGAGCAGCTATCATGTTCTTCAGCTACAGATGTTAAGAACAGAAAGCAATATGCAAACATGTCCAATTTAAACTATATTACTACTTTAAGTCAGAATGAAAAAAATTTAAGCTGTATTTTATTGAGATGTAATTCTGCTGAATGATAAATATCAACATTACGAACAACATAACAGTTCACATTACAGAGAAAATAAAACTTTTGTAACTGACAGTCTTTTAATTTAATTTCAGTAACCTTTTGAAAGTGATATTAAAGTTACAGCAAAAATCAGAACTCTGATGTGGCATTCAATTATGTAGTTTTATTCAGTGACTCCCAAGAATTAATGGCATTTCATTTCCCCTTACACGACCAATACAATAATATCAAATATCAAGTTAAGGTAGCTAAATAGACCAATTTCGATATATTAAAATTCAGCCTAACACAATAGACCTCAGGACGAGGCTCTGGGGAATAAACCCCACAAACTCTGTAGTTATTCCCCAGAACCTTGTAATGAGGTCTATTGTTTTAGGCTGAATTTTAATATATCGAAATTGGTCTATTAATAACGTCTTCCAATACCTGGTGGCTTGGACATATCATAAGGAAAATTGGGTTTCCATGTGGATCTTCTGGATTGATGAATGAGGCCTCTACATTGTACCGCTCCCTCAAAGTTTCAGCATCAGCATTTATAGGAAACTGTGCCTTGGGATTGCCAGAGAGAAGCTTCAACACCGTTAAATTTGAGGATGCTCCATCACATAAGAGACTAGAGACCTTAAAGCCATAACTGGTAAGTGCCTTGAGGCATAACATAATAAGCTCCTGTAAGACACTTGATGTCATTGAGCTTTCAATAGGGAAGTATGGCCCAATTAAATCAAAACCAGAAGTCAAGTCCCGCCACAGGAACTGCACAATGTATGATGCCTTCTGGGAACCAGGCTGTACTGCAGTACTATAGACATCATGCAGTACCTTCAGCTCATCCTCTGAGACACTGTACCCTGTTATCCCAGCTCCTTTTAGGTTCCAGGCCACTTTCATTTCAATCTTCAAAGAAAGATTGCAGTCTTAGAAATATAGCAATAATTATAAAAGAAATCCCAACTAAATGAACATAAACAACAACAGCTCCAAAAAAAAATCCAAACTATTACAAAACTGCAATCTGTATTTACCATGTCAACTGTTCCAAATCATATATAATTACCTCAGCCTGTTTGACAAAAATTATTCCTATTAAAATTAGGAAACCAGAAGTCAAGTCCCGCCACAGGAACTGCACAATGTATGATTATTCCTACTAAGATTCAGTTACAGTTCTTTCCTTTTCAAAGATCGGCTGTTGAGAATCCTCTCCTTCTCGGAAATTTTCAGTACAGATATTTTCTTGAACCCCACATCTCATCATAATTAAAGCCTTAGTGACTTAAGGGAAATTCTGAGGTAACCAGCATAAAAATACCTCCTGGCAATTTTCACAGTTTGCTCTGGTTTTAGTTGTTGTCTAAAAAGAACTTGTCTAATAACTGTCAGGCAATAACCAAAAATTCACTGAGGTCCTTATTCTATGCACCCCTACAACTGTGTGATGGATTAAAAGTATAATTAAAGTTAGGTATTGATTGTTCTTCAAACCTTGACTTCATCCCACATCATGACTCCAAATCCTAATGGTCTTGGATGTCCCTCTGCTTCTCGTGTACTTTGCAACTGCTCATAGGTCTGCTGCTGACCTTGAAGGTAATCCTCATCTATGCCTGATTTCTCAGAGCCACCTTTGATAACCTTTTTTAGGGTCTTCGAATGTGGAAGTTGCAAAATTTTTAAATTATGCAGTGTTTCATATGCTGAAGGACTTCGATTATAAACAGCCAGTGCTACCAGTAAATATAAGAGGTTAAGTATGCAATTAGTGCTTTTATCCAAAAATTAGTAATACTGCATTTTAATCACAAATATATTTGTAAATTTACTGAGATTGACATTTTAAAGGCCTATGAAAGATGCTAGTACTCTCACAGAGTCTTAACTTCTCAGGCTGAAAAAAAAAATGTCACCATGTAGTCATGACAGCACAAACAATACTTATCACAATTTATTGTTTGAATCAGAATATTAAGAGCATAGACTGGATGTATTCATAGACACCTCTGATACTTACCAATTCTTATGGTTGCCAAAGACCAACGATTACCATTTTGTCCAGTAACTGCAATTAAACAGCGTGATGTATAACACGGAATCAGCTCAATAGATACTGACATATAATATTATGGATATTAATCACAGAGCAAGTTTATAATTGTTGTCCACCCAAGAACCAAGGTGCGATCAAATTTCTGGGAGAGTTTATGGTAGGGTTAGTTGAAAATCACTCTATATAATAATCACGCAGCTCAATAATAGAGCATTACTAAGTGTGTTCAGCAAGTTTACTAGTCAAGAGTTATTTCACTTATTCAGATAAGTTCCTGGACATTCTTAATAACTACAGTGATGTATTTCCTCTTTAAGGTAACTTGATGATAACCACCTCCTAGGGAAAAAGTCTGAAAAAGTCTAAAAGAATGTGCTCATTTTCTGTGCCTTCAGAGGGTAGAAATATAATTTCCAACTATTGATTTTGCACATTGTAGTCAACTTTCCTTCAACTAAAAACATGAAACAGCTGTTAAGGTACTTCAAGATTTTAATAACACCACAAAATTCTTAAACATACCATTACTCCGCTGATCTTTAAAGAAGCTTTCCCTGTCCTTTCTCCAAACTTCTTTAAGACAGTCTCCTGCTTTTTGCCCTTTGTCACTTATGTACTGGTTACCTTCATTGTAGATTTTCGCTAGTTCCTTCTTCCCCAAATCTGAAGTCTCGATGCTTTCTATCAGCTGACAAAGTTCTGTCGACTGCTCCTGAGGGAGCTCAACCTTGGTACGTTTGTACAGTTTTTTGACGTGTTTTTCCAAGCGGTGTCGCTGCAGTCTGGAATTGGCGTAGCGTGCCGTTTTGCTCTTAAGTGAAAGATACTTCATGGGATAATTGCTTGAAGGCTGCTGTCTTTCGTGCCTTTTGGACGATTCCATTTCGCGTTTCTTTTGGATTGCCTTACTCACATATCGGTTGGAAATAAGACATTCACCACACACTCTCTGATGTCTGGGGTCCGACTCATCGGCTTTGGATTTAAAATTTCTTGCAGGAATGTGCCAGATTTTGCATCTTTTAGAATGAACCGTAGTTATTGGCCCATTGATTAGCCTCACAGTTTGGGGAATATAACCCAGCTCATTCTGTAGATCTCCTACCCCTAACAAACCCGGGCAAAGTACATGTTTCTCAGATAAATGATTCTTCACTAGCTCCACTACCTCTTTCGGAACGACTTTTGATTCTGGCAATCTGAATGTTCCGCTTGTGATTACACGGTGTTCGTAAATCGGACTATCCAGTCGCCAGTCGCCGTCCGGAAAAATTATGAGGCGAACAGCCTGAAAAGGACCAGTACTAGAATCGAACATTAGGTGCTTCGAGTGGTAAATGAAAAGGGCCAACCTTGGTTCACGTGTCGCGGGTTCTTGTTCCACAAGAGATTCAGAGAAGGGCGACAAATCTGACACGAGAGATCGCACCTCGCAAAAATAACCCGCACTGGTTACAACTTGACTCCATTCCCGCAGCCGTTCATCGCCTTCCGTAATTTTCTTCAGTGAAGATTCCTTCGATGCTAACTGCAGTAATTTGAGTTCTTGTCTGAGCTCTAGACTTCGTCGTAAGGCTTTCTTTACTGAAGCGCTTTTGTCAACTGAAGAATTGTTGTGACCTTCCGGACCTTCCTGGGCCGCCGAAGACGAACACGTAGCTGACTCTTCAACTTCTAAACGGGGTTCCTTTGTGTTAATAGAAGTTTCTATATCATGATCGGACCTCTTCATTGTTTTGCGATACTATTTAAGGTCTATTTGACCATTGTGAAAACCGTCAGAGCAATATATCGAAGGTAGACTCGAGTAAACTCGCACTCAGAGATAAGCTTATGCAAAGATACTGTATGCCGCAACTTCACATGTGGAAAGTGCAAATAAAACGCATGGTATTGTGGGAAGGCCAGCTGATGCAAGAGGAGGATTGGAATGATGGAAAACGAAGAGCGGAGAACGGAATAGAGTACCAACAAAAATCGTAGCTTGGCCGCCATTTTTTTAATCAGATTTGTTTCGATGCGGACGTAACCGGAAACAGTAATTTTCGCGGGAAAGGCGTATCTAAAAATAAAACTACTTGTGAAAACGCCGTTGCACGAATATAGGGAAGTTGCACGCTCCGGGTAATGGGCTCCTGGCCCAATTTATAGTTTCAAACGTGCTTAAAATAATGGCAAATTTTATTTCTGTCAAATCCTAACGGAAAGTGCTTTTTTTAGCTGCTGAAATCGACTTTTTGGAGCAAAACTGTGTCCGGGCTCTGGAACCGAGTTTAAGGACCTTGTGACGTCACTGGTTGTATTCACGCAAGAAGCGCTATAGATTCTCTCTTGTTTTCACTTGATTTATTCAAGTTTATTCTTCATATTGTCGATACCTACTGGTTTTCTACCTTGTAATTTCTGTCCAGCCTTGACAAGAAATACACATCATAAACGTTGGAGGGCGCCAAAGAGTGTAGATTCACCAAAATAAATGTTACAGATTGGAACAGCTCAGTATACTTTTCGAACATCTTGAGTACTCGGTTGGAGATTTCGAAGACGAGTGTGGCAACTTTTATATCAAGTCCTGAAGCCTAAACACGATATTTCGTCGCCTGTTTTCAACCTGGTTCTGAAATTTAGATTCTCACGTTTATCTAAGGTCTATTGACAAGGTTCGAATATATCCTCGGCAACTTTACCGCATTAAAAGCCGTAAGCGCATCAGCCATCCGCACAATCACGAAGTTATTAACGGTCCACAAGCTTTGAGTCCAGTACTTCTTTGCCAACAGAGGGCATCTTTTTATGATACTAATAAGTGAGAGTTCTTGTGGTAGACAAAATGTATCTTTGAAAATTGTGATCCGCAGCGGGGTTTGCTTTATCGCCGCATACGTATCAGTGTAAACAAAGCGGGAATTTCGCTTCTCTTTTGCACTATATTGCAATATTCACGGCCGATGGATTACTGTGAGTTCTTTAGCACATACTTATGTCTATGATCTTAATTTAATAGTATCCAAGTTCAAAGCAATTCGTTAAAACGTCACTAGTGTACACTCCTTTCGAAGGTTCATTAAACAGAATTTGAACTAATTTGCATATATGACCTTTCGGCGCCGACATTGTCACGCTTTCTCTCGTTTCCTGAAAACATACCTGTAGGGTCATGGCAGCTTAGTTTACCTTTATAGTTTAAATTCGCTCCCTCATATAAAAGAAGAGGGTTTCTTAAATTGTTGCTGTTGTGATAACTTGTAGGATGTAGCAGATACAATTGGACTAAAGGTCACTGTGGCACAATCTCGTCCGCGGTGAAACTCACAAAGCGTCCGGTTTCCTCGGAGCGAAGCGACTCGAAAACTCGAAGCGTTAACGTTGTTGCTGCGATTCGTGCAGCAGCACTCCGGATAACATTTTCAAAAGCCGCTTTCTCTTGTTTTCATGTCTTTTTTTACTTTATGAGTGTAGATATTGTTTAATTGAGTGCTGGCCATTTCACCAAGAGTCCCGATCATTTTGCGATCTAAGAACTCCCACTCGTTTGCTTGCTTACATAAAATATCCTGCAAATATCCAATTAAATAGACTGAAAAGCCCCAGGATCGACTCTCTACCTCTTTATGTCTAAAGCTACTGTTATTATCTGCTTTACAGCTCCGAGATGTCCTTAAGATGTTTTTTGGGGTTTCGAACAGTATTCTCTTCTCCCATTATCACTCTAAATTTTCAGTGCGGCATGAGAGTAATACAACCAGTGACGTCACTAGGCTGTTTTGGCCGCGCCAAGATGGCCGCCAATTTTGGGCTTAACCAGCCAACTTCGAACGGCTGAAAAAGCAGTTTTCGCTTACCGTACGCGAAAAAAAAGTCTGCAGTGTTTCCAAGTAAGGTTGAAACTTTATTACTAAGCAAAAATCTCACATACGAAAATTTCGTTTCAGTGGCACTTTAACCCGTATGTGCCTTTCATGATTGCTTTGGATTTTACCCGGCGAAATTCGTATTTCATTTCATATCAGTCACCTCTCCGGCTCATCACATTATTTTTCATACGACTTGCTCAGACTGCTAAGGAGAAAGAACTACTCTATTTATATTCTACTAAAACCTCGTGGTTTCAGATTTCTCTCTCGGAGTGCGCAAGTCGAACATACTTCTGAAATTCACTGTTTTGCCGGTTTTGCGAGAATTTCTGGCCTAACATGAAATGTTGTAAAGTATATATTTCTGGTCTAAGACGATCATGTCATAGTTTAAGTCGCTAAAGAACACCTGGAAGATTTTTAATGATCTTGTGGTATAAATTGCCTTGTAGTAAAGACTGTTTTCACATTATTATCTTGCCTTTTTTTTACAATCTGATTGTTTGTTGCAGCTTAAGCTTTTAGTATTTGAATTTACTTCCTTTATTTCTACGTTGGTCTTATTGCAATGCAAGCCAGGAAAAGCAAGCCTGATAAAGAGGATTCAACGCAAATTAAAAGCGCTGTAAAATGTCTTAAATTCGTTTAGTATTTAGTTCTACCATCCTTTAGACATAATTCAATACCAAGCGTGATCAACTTTTTCTGTGCCTCAGGAACATGTAAATGAAAAGTGCCGCTATAATTACCATAATACAGAAAATGCTCGCCCATCTTAACTTGTAAACAGCTGGTTAAGGTGAATGTCGAATCAAGTTAAAACGAAGACTCGAAGCATAACCATTATTTTATACTATTCATTCCTGATATCAAAATATCATTTGAATTGTGTTTTATGTCTGTAATTAAGCAGCCGTTAAGCTTCTAGCTAGAAGACTGCGTACACCGGGTCAGACTGGAGCCCGTCTACGTTCTACGGCTTCTATGTTCAGTATCTGTAATAGTCTATGTTCTTATCTTCCATGTTGTTCAGGTTCACTAGGTAACGTGAAAGGATTTGTGTATCTTTCCTCTTAGCTTTAGAGTAATGTTTCTTTTTCACTCAATAATATCCCAGTTAGCCTTTTATGTTGTATTTAAGGCAGGTGTCTGCAGCATGGAAAATATTTGCGTTTCCACGCCATAACATCGTGCAAATGCATCCTGTTTATGCTTCCCACACAGTCAACAGACAGTGAGTTAATTAGGCGTCAGTTTATAGATATTTTTCTTTTCTGAGGAAACTAAGTGAGCAAAAGCCTCATCTCCAGCTAACCTCTGACAAAACACCTAAATTTTAACATTGCAAAATATATAATTTCAATTCATCTGTGTTCACAATAACACTACTGTCACCTGAATTTTTAGCGTAAAACATTATTTATTTTAATGTTCTAGCTTTTGTTCTAAATTTTCTCTGCCTATCTTTTCAATGTAGGTCAAAGATAATAAACTACTGAATATACTGGCTTTATGATTTTGTTTTATTAAACTCTAAGATACAGCACTGACAGTTTAACTAGCAATTACGTGCTCCTCTTAATAAGAAAAATCGTTCCTCATTTTTTTTTGTTAACGCCAACCGTGTAGATTCTTGTCATTTTAAGTCATGTAACACTCTCCTTTCAATTCAACGGCCTTATTCAAGAGGCCGCAAAATATTATTGATAATACAGAGTCTTGCACCTGTTTAGAATTAGCCCCTGAAGCTGGTGGGATTTTGCGCGCATATGCTTTGTTTTGGCGGCGGAAGCTCAAAAGAAATAAAACCTCTAAAGTTCGATGAAGTACCCTTTAAAAACATGCTTGCCACAAAAAAGTGAAGTCACGTAACCGAATAACTGACACGCCAAAATGCTCCCTGAATAGTTTTATGAAAAGTCAGAAAGTTTGATTGCTATAGATGGAATATTACTTAAGTTTGAAATCAGCGGAGGAACTTCAAGCCCACACCGACCCCTCCCACGTGCTAAAAGGGGTTAATAAAATAATAAACAAGTGTTGATCAGTACATAGTCCCAAATAAAATATGTGGAAAAAGCCTGTGTGTGGCCGTTGACAAATGACAAATGACAGTCGACAAACCTAACAAATGTCGGCATTATAACTTTGAGAATGTGTTCTGAGCTTTTCACAAATTCACAAAACAAGATTTTTTTGTGAATTTATTGAAATATATAGTCATCGGGAACACGATCCAAAAACACACATGTTTGAATTTACTTACAGCCTGCGTAACAAGCGTTCCCGTATAACAAAAGCTTTTTCTGCATTCTGACCGCGCGCGAATTGGAACGATAGCAAACAAATCCCTGCTTTGTCTATTAATTTGCTCTCGTTCCAAGTTGCGTACTTTCAAAATGCGGAAGACGCCCTTCGTACGGGAGCGCTTGCTATGCAGGCTAGCTTAGGAGTTCGCCCCTGAAAACTATAATTTGAGGGCTCAGTGCCAAGTTGTCAATCAATGCTGAAATGAACTCAGCCGTGAAAATCAGAGGGCGTTTTTCAGAATCGAGAGGTTTCCGGGCAGACGTTCCGTCTCTCACCCCACCACCCGCTGCTTCGTCGATCTTTTTGCTTTCGCTTTCCGAGTTAACTTAAGCCTCCCTATCAAAGGGAGCCCTGGTGCAACCCAATTCATATGAAAATGAGTAAATAAATAAATAAATAAATAAATAAAATCCTTTATTTAAAACACGATTATCGTTTAAGCACTACACTTGCTAGTGGGTTCATTTTGCGGCTGCGAGCCGAATTGTACATTCAAACCAACCAGAAGTAATATTTGCTTGGTGGTACTCTGTCACAACCTGCTAGCAATCCAAATTTGTTACACATGTTAAAATTGCTCGCGTAGGCTTCCACTCGAGGTGCAAGTCAAATAAACAAATTGTGTGATATAGTTCTAACCGTAAGTTCTAAGGAAGGTGCTATTCTGTACCAAACTGCAGCACACTTGCTGAAAGATACAGTTTCCATTCCTACGAGTTGCAATCATCATCTTCCCCGAATGAGCTGCTTGGTGAGTGTGACTGAAGTTGCATTTGTCAAGGTAGCAAAGTCGATCGAGTTAATGTAAATGAACCCTTACGGTTTCCTGCTGTACATAAACTCAAAATTTACGAAAGATCAAGAATTGCGCGCAAGCTTATTCTTTTGTCTGCGGAGCCTCAGAAGAAATAAAAACCTCTAAAGTTTGATGAAACATCCACTAAAAACACGTTTGCCACTAAAACGTCAAGTCACATGACCAAATAATTGATACACCAAAATGCTCCCTGAGTAGTTTTTTCTAAAAATCATAAAGTTCGACCTCTATAGCTGGAACATTATTTAAGTAACAAAAATTTGAAAATATCGCAAGCACTTTGTGTCCACACCCCTCCCACCTGCTAAAACGCGTGAAGTGTTGATCATTCCGTGGTCCCAAATGAAATATGTGGAAAAGGACTGTGCGTAAAATGTTTTTGTGGTCATTCATTGCACTCGAATGGCCGTTGAAAACCCAACAAATGTCGCATTACAACTTTGAGGATGTGTTCTGAACTTTCCACAAATTGATGACAACAAATGATTTTTCCTTCGTGAATTTTCGAATTTACCTGTGGAGGCTGATACCGTTAAAAATTAAGCAGGATTTGAAAGTATTCTCCGTTTTTGACTCGGCGAAAGTTTCGTGAGATTAGCAAGGATGTATTTTAACAGAAGCTAGATGACTAGATGTTCCATGTATTCTCGAATTTAGAGACAGCTGAGATGTCCTAAGGCAATTTCCATTTGGCTTGTGGCAAAGAGGCGAAGATGATAAACGTCCATCAGAACTTAATGTTTTTCAGGACTGTTGGCTCTGATAGTCGACTGTATGATTGCTAAGAAACCGCTGTAATCCTTAACATAGTGAAAATCGCATTAAGTACGAAGTTCGTATATAAACCATTACATATGCCTTGTAAGGCTAATAACTTCAGAATTCGGATAAATGTCCACATATCCCGTAACGGTACCGGTGTCCCAGGCCGTCACAGGTATGTCAGCGGGATATGAGAATCAGGCTTTGGTCTCCTCTCTGATTGGCAGCCGCTTTTTCTCGCTGTTTTCTTCTACTGTCTCCTGGTCAAGGGAAAACTCTTTTTATAAAATAAATACACATTGGCCACATCGTTCTAACAGAAAAAAATACGAAAACTAGGTTGAGGTTATAAGGGCGTTTAAAGAGGAGTCGCAGGTTATGGACATATTTGACCTCGCCTTTGACATGACATGACGTTGGATCAAAGTTGTACAAAGTCGTGGTGTCTTTGAACGCCTTTCACACGCATCAAATTTGGAGTCAAAGTTATTGACATCTTTGACCTCGCCTTTGACAGGGAACAAATTTATGGCAAGTCCATAATCATGTGTACTGAATGCATCTGCGGTCGAATGTCAACCGATACCCTCGATCGATACTCGATCGACAATTCAGCGGCACCTCGGTTGACATCTCGATCGACACTGCATCGACATCTCGGTCACCGACATCTCGGTCGACAGTCGACTAATTTTCGATCAATGCATATGAGTCGGTCGACACTCGGCCGACTATCGACCGACTGTTGATCGAGTGTCGACCAAGTATCGATTGGGATGTCGATCGATATTTGGTTCCTCCTTTGACGTGCGTCAAGAGTTTGGATCAAAGCTATGATCATATTTGACCTTGTCTTTAACGGATATCAAATATACAGTAAATCCAATTTTTGGGGGATCTACCCATCCCCTGGAGTGCTGGTAATGGTCAGTGGCGCTAAGCCACGAGTGCGGAAGGGTTGCCTTCGACTGTGCCCGACTTTGCCATCTCCTTAGCCGCGCGAGTGGGAAGATGACAGGCGCAGCCCAGCACATGCGGAGAACTGACTTGGCGGCTTGGACGGAGTAAACCAGCTGAACTTTGTCGAGTATCATTGTCAGATAAAACACTTGTCTTTATTGTTGTCCTAGAAAATTAATTTCTAGTTTTTTTTAGACATTTATCTGTTAGGCTAAATGAGTAGTGTCATGTAAGAAGGCACTAAGTTTTCCCAACCGTCAAATAAGGATTATTTATCCCGTCAACAGGGAAACGGGAAAATTTATTTTGGCGGTCCACCCTCAGTGTTTTTTTTTTTTTTTGGCTGAATCATCTGACAGAGCAAAGTAACATAATTTGGCTATCTACAATACTTGGACCCCCAGTATTGTAGAAATCACGGGCCAGACAAATTCTCAGTCACTACCTTTTAAAGGGGGTTCTTTTTAACTGCCAATTTGTCATGACTTTGTCGCAGAGGGAAGTTTCTAACCGTCATATTTTGAAAAACAGACCTCCTAAGGATAAGCTTTTTTGCACAGGTTTGTTCCGTTGAAGACTCCTGCAAAAGTTTCAAATCACGGCCATATTTAACAGGTCATGTGACCAGAATGGTAAGCACCCTGGGAGTCACGTGATGACTTTGAGCTGAACACACGTTTCTTTCGGTGCTCCGCTAAACCAAAAATTCTCAAGTAACGAACAAATTCTTTGACCTGTCCGTTATCCGCTCGTCTGTTGTTTAGAAACATGCCCAACCCTGAGGATGAAAATGCTGAGAAAAAAACGAGCGAGAGGTTAGGTTAGAGGTTAGGTTATTTTTTAGAACATTTTCAATTCGATATCCAATTTTTATGAGAACGCTATTACCTTTTTAAGCTTTTTAATTTTTTAAACATTTTAGCGTATCTTTTAAAGTAGTTAGTTTTTTATAGATATATATTATTTATACATGCTATTTTTATTTTACGTTATACAGGGCCCCCGTTGATACCAGTCCTGCGACTGAAGAGGTCACCCTGTTGAAATATCGATTATTATTATTATTATTATTATTATTATTAAGAGTTAACAGCTTGACTTCAACTGAAGACAACGAGAACGACGCCATTGTTGAGCTCCCGGCCTCCGAATTTCAGCGCATTATCAGCACGTTGCTAAAATTGAAGAAGAATCGAAACACCGAGAAGCCCGCATCACCCAGCTGGAGAGAGAATTAACCTTGGCCAAAGAAGAAATTAAAGAGCTTAAGTCTACATCCCAGCAACTTGAAAGTTCACTTGAATTCACTCAGAAAGACCAAGAGGAAGCATTTGAACGCGTCGACGAGTGTGAGCGAGAACAAGCCGCGCACGGCAATAATATAATTAAACAAGAAATCTACTGCCTTAGATGGAATTTATTGTTCTATAAAATACACGAGCAACACGAAGAAAACTGTGCTGTGTTGATTAAGCAAGTTCTCATCAACGAGCTCAAAATGGTTCCGTCCGAAGTCGAATCCTTTATGTTTTGTGGTGTTCACCGGTTGGGAAGACGTCGCCGCGGACGAACAAGACCCATAATTGCCCGTTTCACATGCCGCGCCGACAGAGACAAGGTCTGGAAGTTACGCAGAAACCTAAAGGAATCTCAAGTCAACGTCGGTGAAGACCTCCTGAAGCGCGTCCAGGATCTAAAGAAAAATGTCTTGGTCCCTGCTATGAAGAAAGCAAGAACAGTGCCAAGAAACAAAGCTCATGTAAGCGGCGATAAACTCATTATCAACGGAAAAGCGTATTTCCATTACAACATTCCAGCCCGGTGGCTGCCCTCCAATTCTGAAGATCAAGAAGAAGAACAAGAAGGCCTCAATGCTTCAGCGACAGATTTTACAGACAATACGCCCGACGGTTGAGTGAGTATAGTTATTAGGCGAGCAGATCAGAACACTTATCTATTTTGCTAGTTCCTTTACTTGAATTTTGGTATTTTTTTTTTTTGCGGAGTACCCTCGATTTTATTTGTATTACACGATGACCAACACGCACACCGTTGTCCAATTTTGCGTCCAGGCCACAAGAGCGTATTTTATTTTTCTTTGCTTCTTTAATTTTACTGTGAAAATCTTTAATTTTGTTACAAGTAGTAACAATATTTTTGCGTTTTGGTTTTTGATGTTTCGTATATGTTTTTGTCCTTCCACCATATGCAAATTATACCAGATTCCTCAACTAAAAGCTAAAAATGCTAACTCTTTCTGACACGTGCACCTTTCGTAGTTTATAATTATATGTCAAAATCAAGACCTGGTGGCCTACTAAACCCCACAGGGAACTTCGTCAAAGGTACATTTTTGTTTTCTTGGTCTCCAAAATTTACCTTGGTATCTTTTCTTCGGAATCTTCACGCTTAACCTAAAATGTCTCTCTCTTAATGTAAGAGGACTCAACAAATCGATAAAAAGACGCTCCATCTTCAGATGGCTTCACAAACAAAATAAGGATGTAATTTTCCTTCAGGAAACGTACAGCTCAAACGTAACCGCCAAATCTGGGAAAATGAATGGGGCGGGAAAGTTCTTTACAATCACGGAACGTGTCACAGCAAAGGTGTTATGATTTTACTAAACCCCAAATTAGATTGCCAAATTGAGGAAGAAGTAAGAGACAAAAACGGGAGGTTTCTTGGTGCAAGAATAACCCTTGATGTTGTTCAGATCGTTTTAGCTAATGTTTATGCTCCAAATGACACAACCCATCAAGTGCTATTCCTTAAAGAAATACAAA
This sequence comes from Orbicella faveolata, assembly GCF_042242905.1. NCBI lineage: Eukaryota > Metazoa > Cnidaria > Anthozoa > Scleractinia > Merulinidae > Orbicella > Orbicella faveolata. The sequence goes on from NW_028301540.1 coordinate 30,987,191, forward strand.
AAAATTCTTTGCAACTTTGCACAGGAAAAAATCATTATTGGCGGCGACTTCAACTGCGCGCTTTCACCAAATGACAAAGACGGAGGAAATCCCACCTCAAAGAAGCTACCGGTCATAAAAGAAATTGACAATTTATGTCACCTTTACGGCTTGTGTGACATTTGGCGCTTCTTAAATCCCACTGCTAAACAATTCACATGGAGAAACAAGTCTTTTAAAGTGTAGTGTCGGCTTGATTACTTTCTAGTCTCAAAGCAGCTTAGCAGCATTAAGACTAGCTGTGATATCTTTTTCGCACCAAACAGAGCATTCTGCAGTACAAATACATCTCTTGAGTGATGATTTGAAACAACAAAGAGGACCCGGTTTCTGGAAATTTAATTCCTCCCTTCTCGAAGACAAGCAATATACATGTATTTCTAACTTGCGCGAAAACTTAACACACTTTGTAGAGAAATACCGCGACATTGGAGATTTAGGCTTAAAATGGGACCTCGTCAAAATGGAAATCCGAGGTTTTACCGTCAAATTTTCCTTCAAAAAAGAATTAATGAATTATTTTTTAAAGCTGAAAAAGGTAAAAACAACAGGCATATAATATGCGAACTCAATTCAACTCGGGTTCGTCTAGGAAAAATAACGGCTCTCAAAACTCGCGGCACTATCCTTACGAGCCGTACAAGATGGCATGAGCAAGCTAGGGAACGCAACAACAAATATTTTTTAAACCTTGAAAAACGAAATTACTCTAAAAAACTAGTCTCCAAACTGAAACTTCAAAATGGTTCAGTCCTAACTAACCAGTTCGATATTTTAGAAGAACAAAGCAAATTTTACCAATCTTTATATAATTCGCAAAACTCTGATAGCGCCGACGAACCTGATGATGATGTGTTCTTTAATCCCAACAACATTTCTACTTTGTCCGACAACGAGCAAGCTTTATGTGAAGGTTTGATCATAGAAAATGAGGCCTTTAAAGCCCTAAAAGAATTCGCTGTAGCCAAATCTCCCGGTACCGACGGCTTTACAACTGAGTTTTTAAAATTTTTTTGGCCAGAGCTAAAATCGCTGATTGTTGGAAGTTTTAACTACGCGTTCACAAACGGCTCCTTGTCGATATCCCAACGACGAGGCATAATTAACAATTAGACCCGCAGCCCGCAAGGGCTACGGATCAATAGCCTATGAGGCGAAGCCGAATGGGCTATAGACCCGTGGCCCTTAAGGGCGAAGGGTCTAATTGTTTTAGTATCACCCAACTAGTCGGACAGAAAAGGCAATAATAAAGTTAGCAAATGCAAGTTGAAGAAATATTTATTTGGGAATAAAACGAAAGAAAACGTCACGCTCGACTGCGCCAATTTCGCTACTCGAGGACTATTACCAATAGTCCTCTAGTAGCGTAGCCAATCAAAATGCAGGATTTGCATTAGTCCACTAGTTGGGTGATACTAATCTCTCTTATTCCCCCAAAAAATAAAGATAAAACCATTCTTGAAAATCTTCGACCAATATCTCTTTTGAACGTTGATTACAAAATTCTCACTAAAGTTTTAGCAAATCGCTTAGAAAAAGTATTACGAAAAATAATAAATCCCGACCAAACTGGCTATGTAAAAGGACGCTACATTGGTGAAAATATCCGATTAATTCAAGATCTAATGTTTAATTTGGAAAAAGAAAATTCTCCTGGCCTGGCAGTTTTTGTGGTTTTCCGGAAAGCTTTCGATACCATTGAGAGGAATTACTTAGAGAAAGCACTCATGCTGTTCAACTTTGGGCCAAATTTTCTACAATGGTTCAGGACTATATACTCCAACATTTCCAGCTGTGTTCTGAACAATGGCCACGCGTCTCACTTCTTTTCTTTAACGCGTGGGGTAAGGCAAGATTGTCCTCTATCAGGCCTTCTATTTGTTATCGGTCTCGATCTTCTCGCAAGAGCCATCAAAAATCACAATCTCATCAAAGGAATAACATTAGGAAACCACGAAATTAAAACGACCATGTATGCGGATGATACCACAGTTTTTCTCAGTGACACGGAATCTATTAGTCATTTACTTAAGCTGCTAAGCCAATTCAAGTTGTGTCTGGTCTAGAACTGAGTCAATACCTCCAAAACCGAAGCCATGTGGCTTGGCAAGTGGAAAAACAGATCCGACACTCCTTTTAATTTCAACTGGCCTGTCGATCCCATCTGTGCCTTACGTGTATTCTTCTCCTACGACACCACCAAAGCTGATAAGCTTAACTTCGATGAAAAGCTGCGAAATATGAATAGGATTTTAAATATCTGGAAAAATAGGAAACTAGCCTTAATTGGCAAAATAAACATCGTCAAAACTATAGCTTTATCAAAAACAATTTTCAACAGCTCCAATCTTAATTTACCTAAAAACTTGTCTGACACGATTAACAGCATAATCTTTAATTTCATTTGGCAGGGTAAACCCCCTAAAATTAAGAGAATGACAATAGTTGGTTTAAAAAATAAAGGCGGATTAAAAATGATCGACTGCGAAGTAATGAACACCGCGCTCAAAATTATCTGGATTAAAAGAATATACCAAAACTCTGACTCCTCTTGGGAAACTCTTTTCGAACACTTCTTCAGGGAACGCGGCGGTCTTTCTTTCCTACTAAACTGTAGATATAATGTTTAGTCACTGAATTTGAATAATGTGCCACCCTTCTATCACGCAATATTAAAGTACTGGCAAGAAAACAATTACATTATATTAGAAGACAATACACACAAGCGAAACGAAATTATCTGGAACAATAAAAACATTTTAATAGATAAACACATGATCTATTTAAAACAATGGCATCGAACTGGAATCATGTACATAAATGACCTGCTTGACGAAAATTTTAACTTCTTATCACATGACAAATTTCAACGAATCTTTCAGTTACGTGTCCCGTTTACAGCCTACTATGGTTTAACAAGCGCCATTCCACCAAGCTGGAGACGCACAATCAAACGCACAGAAATCGCTATTGAAAATCACAACGCGTCACAAGAACCTCCTCTGTCTAAGAATTTCACCACCCGTGCTGTCTATGCAGCAATTATAGACCACTACTGCCAACCCCCAACTGCTGAACCAAAATTACTTCAATATGGTTTTTCGAAAGAATACTTAAAGAAAGTTTATAACCTTCCCTTCGTTACCACAATCGAAACAAAGCTTAAAATTTTTCAATATAAAAATCATCCACAACATATTTCCAACTAGGCATTCCCTTTTCCGTATGAAGCTATGCGATTCTGAAATCTATCAGCTATGCAAAATGCAACCGCAAACATTGCCTCCCTTACTTTACCTTTGTTCTGTAATTTCCAATTTCTTGTCTGCCTTTCAAAATTGCTGGTTTGAAAAACATAAAAACATAATAACTCTCACCGAAGATAATATCCTTTTTGGTTGGCATGATAACACCACAGAATCAGAAGACATTTTACTCTATGTCACCTTGGTAGCCAAGTATTATATCTTTTGTACTATCCAAGACGGCGATTATGTACCCTTTGACGGCTTTCCTTCTTTACTTAGGAACAAATTGAATACTTCACAACAAATAGCAGTTAAAAATAAAACTTCCGAAGATGTCAGCAAAAAGTTGAAAGACTTTATTTGAGTTTTTTTTTTTTCATTTTACTTACTTACTTAAGTTCTTAATTAATTCAATTAATTCTTTATTTAGTAATTGATTCCTACTCAAAATGTTGTACTTTGAATTAGTTTGTAATTCTCTTCTTTTTCGTATTGTTTTTTGTAACACACACCATTACCTTCTGTATTATCTTTTGTATCTCCTTTAATTGTCCTATTGTAGTTTATGTTGTATCAATAATAAAAAATACAAAATACAAAATACAAAAGAAATGGTAAGCACCCTAAAACTTAACAGGCATCTAAATCCAAAGCTTTAAATCAGTGTCAATACATTAAGAACGTCCAGGTGCTTAATGCTACGTATGGGTTTTATAAAACTCGCAATATCATTAAAGTTATCAGGTAATAAACCCCCGTATTAAAAGACTTTCTACAATAGCTTTCCTCTTTAACGGGTAAACAGTAATTCCATACGTACAGTTATAAAGAAGGATAAATTATTTCTGATTCATAAGAAAATTCAGAACTCTTCCTCTTTTTTTCCAAAATTCTAAACGCGCGGCTTAGGACTGGCACTAGTTACGCACGCGAAATCACATTTTCTTCACAGCAAATGTTCCCTCATCTAAATTTACCATTTAGCACTGCAAAACACTCCAAAATAGCTTTCCCAATTCCTCTAAATATCGCTTTCTGCAATCCCTTAGCAACTGCTCTAAATCTCTAGTTAAGAAGGCCCCCCTTAAACGCATGTTAAAAATGTTTCTTCAATTTCAAAGAACAGTTTTCTCCAAATGTGTGAGTTTCACTACTGCGCATTCCCACACCAACCGCTGTTCTACTAAAGCTGCTTTCAGACAACACAAGAAAGTCACACTCGGCTAACATGAAGTGGTCATGTAAAACTCCCATCATACTCTCATCTGAAGGCGGTTTTTCACCTTTCTTGAAGGTATCTAAATGTTCTGGCTTATTTTCCGCCGTGATAACCTTCTCTGCAAAGTGTTTTCTCGCATAATCTTTCACCAGAAGACTGTCCGCCGCTAGAAACCATCGCGCATGTTTTCTACCATCAAGACTGAATAGTTTTCGTTCGACTTTCGTTGCACACCAGAAATATTTTTGAAAATCAGACTCAGAAACTCTTGTATGATTCCTCCCGAACGGTGTATCCCCTAGTCGAATATGAATTCCTATGACGAAGGCGCTGTTTTTACGAAGCTTTTTTCTCGTGTTTTGTAAAGCGTTCTGCAAGCGAGGAGTTGTGTGGAACAGGAAATCAAACGCGCAACCTATCATAGCGTACCGCTGGGAGCCTGGTAACAAGGGGCTGATTTCCATGTCTTGCGCTCGTTGCATCAGATCTTTGTTCTTCTGCATTACGCCTTCCGCAAAATATAAAATCGATGTTACAATTTCCACCGGTTTATCGAAATAAACCTTGAAATTTTCTTTTTTCACCAAATTCACTACTGCTGAGGTGTTTTTTGTTAACCAACCGTCGAGAGCTTTGTTTGTATGACCACCAGTTCTCCAGTAATGTTTGCGTGTTTCCAAAAGCGGAATCGGAAAAGTCCAGTTGATACTCTTTGGCGCCAGAAAGCTTTCTAACGGTTTGAGTGCTTTCCAATGAATCAAAAACGCCCAATCAGTAAGAATTGCCAAATAAAACAACGAGACCATTGCGTAAACTCGGTTGCCGTAACCACAACAGCCTTTGTTTGTCCAAGGACAGGAGTAAACGAGAAATTTCGCTTCACGCTTGTTGTTGATGATGTCTTGGTGCAGAGCTTGATATTTTGACTGCCATTCTTTGCCACAGATATCTGGAGAACTGTAAAGCTTTTGAGTTTGCAATATAGTTTGTGGTCCCTCCGTCGTGGCGCTTACAACTCTTTTATTCGCAGTTTTAGCTGCAATAAACAGAGAAGCACCCTTCATCACGAGGAATTATGGAGTAATATATCAAATGATAAATATAATATAATAAATTCCTCAAGGAACATCTTTCGTTTTTTTTAAGAACTGTCTTAATACAAGACGTAGTGACATACATTCTTATTTTATTAGAGGTAGCACGAATCTTTTTTTCGAGCAAAAGAGAGACTGTTCGCAGTCTATTGAACATTTGGCTTACCTGGCACAATGATAGTTGCTTTTTTCACTATTTCTTCTTGATACTTAAATATTCCTGTAAAAAGTACCATTGCAATGACTAATATGGCAAGAATGGGCCATCTGAGCATGCGACAAAGACGGTGTGACATCGCTGCTTTGTGGTTGGGACAGTAAGAGCTCAGCTGATGCCTCAAAAAGGAGAAAAAACCGGAATCATTCTAATGCTAATTTGGATAAAGAGAAATATTATAAGAGTAGAATATACCGTAAACTGCCGCTTAAAAGCTTTGCGCTTAAACAACTTCGTAAAGGTTTTTAGATTGGCTTATAAACGGAGGGGCTTATATCCTAACAGGAATAAAATAAACGGTCCGCAAGGCGTACTTGAGGGCTTATGGCTAGTGTTTTCCATTGGGTTGGCGTATTCTAGTCTTACGAGTGGACAATTTCGTGCTAGGAACGTCCTTGGGCCTGCTGTTTTAAGAAGGGCTTTCCACAAGTTACTCGAGAGTTTCCCAAAAAGTTGCTTGAGATTTCCCAAAAAATTGCTCAAAAGTTGCTTTTTGTAAAGAAGTTGCTCAAAAATTGCCCCCCCAAAAAACAAAAAAAAATTTGTTGCTCTCTTGCTTTATTTGGTCTGATGCAAAAATATGCAAATTGTACGATAAAAGTAAGATTTCTAAGCATTTTTGTGCAATTTTGCGGCGTAACCAGCGTTGCTAAATAACTTTGTCTTCAATTAAAACCAAAAAATGTATGATTAAAGCTACGCATTAACTCGTAAAAATTCTAGTATGAGCTAATAAATTGTTGTTGCTGTTGTCAAGACTTCTAACCATTTTCATGCAATTTAACTGCTGCAATCAGAGTTGCTAAACGCATGTAAACTTGTCCTTAATCTAAACTAACTTATGTTGTACCAGACTACCAGTACATAGAAATGCACGTCATTTTCAAGGCACTGATCGTCCGTCGTTTCTTTCCATCAGGTCTACAATACTCTGGTACTTTTTCTTGCTTTTTGCAATAACTTTCTTTGATTTAATATGTTTCTGGGATCCAATGTGCTTAATAACAGAGCTTTTCGTTTTGTACACGGTTTCCTTGCGTGCAGCACATCCGAGTTTACCCGACACCACAGTAAGATGCCGTCTTTTCAGTCCTTTGAAATCATTTTATCTATGATAAATTATAAAAAATTATGACCTTTATCTACCCTCGGCAGTGTTATAGCACAAGTGCTAGTGGGGCCGAGCAAACAACTGAAACAAAGAATCCCAACTGGCCGGAGACAAACCAGTTGGCTCTCCCAAGCACTCACTCATGGATCGGCTCTGGCGCGGACATTTCGCTTTTTTTTTTAGCTGGATTTGCTTGCACTTTGCGTTCTCCTGAAATTGCCGCTTTCGCTGGAGTGCTAAGTCTTGCTCTTGCCTCTGTGGTAACCCTCAAAGGATGTGAATGACTTTCTTCACCAGCTGAGACACTCGACTTTGAATTTTCATTAAAAATTACCGCTGACCTAGCAGCCCGACTGCATGCATCTTGCATCCACGATCTGCCCCAGGGGGAGGGGGGATCTGGTTCCTTTTTCACATGAAACTCATAAATTGTCTACTAAAACATTGTGAAATATGGAAGCAAGGCCAATTTAAGACCAGGAGACTATACAGGCAAATGATCCCGGACCGCAAATGATCTCCAGACCGCAAAATGATCCCCCAATTGGACCGCAAACGATCCCAGGACCGGAACTGATTCCACCGCAAAAAGTTAGGAATGGCGTGGAGTTCATGAAAAGTCTATGGATGGATACATATTTCTTTAATTATCCTAGGTGAAAACAGGATAAGTACATCAGGTATAATTAAAGCAGCAATATAAAACATTAAGCAGACTGCGCAAAATACCAAATTGACATGTGTTGACTGTATAAATTTTTCGTTTGGGAAACGCACCGTAAAAATAAACATGAACCCTCTGCAATCTAATTAACCACTTACAACTTTTCCCTGTATACTTCTTATAACTGCGTCCTTGGTAGACAGGAGCTTCTATGAAAGTGCACAAGAGTTCTTCGTGCGAGTTTCCCCAGTGTTCTTTAGATAGATTCATAAACGATTTATCTATCTTGAAAGCAGTACAAGTGGAGCTGGTTCTTTTGCTCGTGCAATTTTCTTTTTACTGTCAATAATCTCTTCTGTGCCGTAGGTTGCGCGAAAATGCATGTCAATTCACTTGGGAATTCTCAGTTGTCTCCAACTTATTGACGATATAGTGAACATAGCATGCATATTAGGCCCGGACCCAATAAATTCATTCAGGAAAGTACCTAGCTAAACTACAAATTTCAAACACATGATTCCGTGACGTTGGTTTCATGTTTTAAAAAGCTGTGAAATTTGCATTCAAATTGTTAATACTGTGCATTTCGCTTACGTTATCAAAATATTGTAGTATTGCTGTGAAACTCAGAAAAACGTGAAACCAGAAATACTTATGGAATATTATTGCACAGCAAGGAAAAAGCCAGTTAACCTTGAGAAAACTGAACCGCAAACAGGAGCTGTAATCAGTTGTGGTCTTGAAGTTTCAGTCTCGCTTGTCCTGGGGCCCGTTTCTCGAAGGTCCTGAAACGTTTTCGCACCCGGAAAGCCGTAGCGAAATCTTTAAACCTTGTGATTCCATAGCTGTTTTATTCACATGATATTCTTAACATCAAGAGAGGTTCTCTTCATACAAAAAGTTTCAGGCGTTTACACCTCTTTGTTTTTAGATACAGATAAATTAAAAATCGCTTTGCGGGCCCGAAAAGTTTCCGGGGCTTTCGAGAAACGGGTCCCTGCTGAACTTAAATGTGATTGATTAAGTTCACAATTAACCTTTCAGAATCAAATCAAAGTGTTCACAGTTTTCTGAGTTTCACATTAATAAAAGAAATCGATTACATAATTTTTTAATCCACCGTCCAAATTCTTGAGTCCATACATTGCCCTCTTTTATTGCGAGGCGCCATTTCTGGTGCGGAGATCATTTGCGGTACAATTTGGGGATCAATTCCGGTCCTGGGATCATTAATTTGCGGTCCGGGGATCATTTGCGGGCCTGTACAGCTCGAGATTGCTATTTAAACAATAGAGTGTTTCTGTCGAGGAACTAAATAGTTCCTCGACAGAAACTAGTTGTTAACTATTTATTTCCTTTAGCAAATATGTTAGTTTAAGAACATCAAATTTCCAAGGGACGGCTATCAGACCGATAGTTCCGAGACACTCTATTGTCTTTATTGTTCACCACTAAATTTTCTTCCATGCACCACTAAAAATCATATTGCATTATTTTCAACTTTTTTAGATGAAAGCCGTTAAAACCAAATGTAAAATTTGAAAAAGAAAACAGACAAAAACCCACTTAATACAATTTCAATTGTTTATTTTCTATAAGCCCGCTTGTTTACAGCAACATTTTCACGAACGAGTACTATCCATCCGGGTATTTTCCTCGGACAGGCACTATGGGTTGATAGTGTCTCTCCGCGGATGAACACTATCGCGTCACGCGATAAATTTAAATCTCTAAGAATCGGAGATTATAGGTTATAGTAGTGGTGAACTATAATTAACAATTAGATTTTGAGCTCGAGATTTCTATGAGTTGATAGTTGATGAGACCGAAGGCCGATTCAACTATCACCTCATAGAAATCGAGACCGAATAATCTAATTGTTTTAGTAGAATTCTCACTAGCAATAGATAACAATTTCCAATTATTTCTTGAGGTATTATTAAACTTTGAGCCTGAAAAAGATCGCTCGGATTGAATTGTCATTTAAAATTGAAGTTCTGTGCGCACACGCATCAGTTTTCTCAATAATTTCAACTTTTTTTAAAGTCGATAAACCGGAAAAGTCCTTCGTCTAGACTTCTCAGGAATTTAATTATCCATTTGCATCAAAATTTTCCTCGAAAAAATTTGGAAAAACGAAAAAAACGTCGCCCTTTCCTAGACGACCTCCACCACTGCACACTAATGGCTGATAGTGTTCAATGGCTCAGCCAATCAGATTACAGCATTTGCATTATTATACAAGTAGAATTCTACTAAAGTGTGATAGTTGACGAGGGCGCAGCCCGAGTCAATTGTATAATCTAATTGTTTTAGTACAAATCTACTAGTCGTTCAAAACTTTATCTAAATCCTTTTCACAGACACTTCGAAACGCCAGGAAGCGGCCGTAATTTTGTTAAGGGGTATGATACCCTAAAATATAGCGATGTTCATGAAAAATTCAGTATCTTGGAAACACCAGACTTAAGACCCTCGAGGACTTGTCAAAAAACTCTGAAACGATCTTGCCGAATTTTCTTCGAGATGGGTGTGAAATTTAAGGAAAGTGCACAGTGGTATAAGTTTTTTCACGTAGCAACGGCCATAGCAAAGACTATTTGCTATAAGAGGTAAAGGTAAAGTCTGCATGCGAGCCAAGTGGCCCATCAGGCTGGAGCTTATCCCGGTTTCTGTAGCATGAAGCGACTAGGAGTATTTCTACTCCCCCCGGGATGGGATGCTAGTCCATCGTAGGGTTACCCCCAGCATTAAGTTCGCCGGTACCCATTTATACACCTGGGTGGAGAGAGGCACTGTGAGAGTAAAGTGTCTTGCCCAAGAACACAACACAATGTCCCCGGCCAGGGCTCGAACCCGGACCGCTCGATCCGGAGGCGAGCGCACTAACCATGAGGCCACCGCGCCTATAAGAACGTGAACGTTTGCTATAAGAACGTGACCAAAAATATAGTTTAGTTTTAACAAATATGAACGAAACTGTTTAGAAAAAACTTTAAAGACATGAACAACTCGATTGGTATGATTAGTCGTGAAAAGCTTTGCCATCACAGGCTAATTCATTTCCCTTATGAAAAGGAATATTTCCCACAACTACGGTAACTTTTTACAAAATAGAACAACCTTTGCACCCCCTCCCCCAAGATCCAATCTGCACCCCCTCCCCCCCCCCCCCACGCTATTTGTGGCTCATTAAATTCTTAATACTTCGTGTAAGAAACTTAAAGTGCATTTTTTTCAAAAGTTTACTTTTGTACCGACTGACTTCGCGCCAACATTTCTACTTTGCAAGGTTTTTAAGTAGAATTTCCGAAACTTGGGCTCATCAAAGACCAATAGTGTCGTGATGATATAAACCAAAAAATCGTAACATTTTAACGTCTGTCACGTGACATGAGATGATTTGTCTACTGGGTGTGGTAAAAAATAAGGTTATTTCCAAATAAAGCCTGTAAAAAGCACTGAAAATAAGAGTTAATTGTCAAAACTTAGGTTCATTGCACAGAACAAAACAGAAACTTCCACGATATGCTTATTATATTTGACAGTCAAATCTTGTTTTGTAAAAGAGCAGGAAGTGTTGGCGTCAATACTGTAAAACACTACCTCAAAAGGCTGTGGCTGGTTTCCATAGCAACCATTTGGAGTAAAACTCTAGAAATTTAGTTTCTCTTCTTGAGTGCAATAGCACACAATTGATCTTTCTTCACCATATTTAAACAAACCTTTTGGTCCATTTGAGGGTACCATACCACGTTAACAAGGGCACACTACTACGCTACTGGCTATCTATCACAGATTATAGTTCACCAATTAATGTTATCCTATTCTTATTGGTTTAAAATGATCACGTGACGCGATAGTGTTCATCTGCGGACAGACACTATTAGCCCATAGTGCCCGTCCGAGGAAAATACCGGATGGATAGTACTCGTCCGTGGAAATTCTTCACGGACGAGGGCTCGGCTTGTAGTTGCGGGGCAACCATAAGCCGATAGTTCCTCAACAAGAACACTCTATTGTTTAAATAGATAGTGAGTAGCGTAGTCAATCAGAGAACGGCATTCGTGATAGAACGCAAGTAGGTTTATACTAATTAACAATTACATTATTAGCTCTCGATTTCTATGAGTTGATAGTTAATGAGGCCGAAGGCCGAATCAACTATCACCTCATAGAAATCGAGTGCGAATAATCTAATTGTTTTGGTTGAATTCTACCTAAAATTTACTTCAAAGAACCGTTTCCAATTACTCTCGACGTATTAAACTTTGTGCCTTAGAAAGATCGCTCTGATTGAATTGTCATTTGAAATCGAAGTTGTGTACGCGCGCCATCATTTTTTCAATAATTTCACGATTTTTAAAGTCAAGAAACCATTAACGTTTTTCTTTTAGTCTTCCCAGGAATTTATTTATCCATTTGCTTCAAAATGTTCCTTTAAAGGAGGTCACTCCAAAAATCGTGTATTTTTTCCATCACCAATAATAAGTTCACATTGAGTTGAGTTACTCACCGTTGTTTTAGCTTCTGAAGTGGATGCGATCCTAATGAAAAAGAACTGAGAAGTTCGACACCGGGAGCGGCCATTTTGAAAGGATCTTGAAGGCCAGGCCGCATATCCGTGACGTCATTCCGTCCGAGAATGTGTTTGTTCCTTTGAGCTTTAGTATGGCTGCGCTTGAAGCTAGAACGTGCTAGTGATTCCGGGGATGATAATAATCAAGTTGAATGGAACGATTGGTTGGAAAATGCTCTGTAGTGTACTTGTGAGAGATGTGCACACATGCCGACGCAAAGAGAATGTGTTTGTTGCCGAAAACAGCCGGAGTAGGTCACCAAGATGGAAGGTACATTTTGCAGTACAATTGCAATGGACGCAGTTAGCGAAAGAGGAAGTTTATTTTTAATTGTATATTGCTCTCAGAATTGAATTGGTGGCTTAAATAAATCCCCAGTATAATGCTTTTGATCTGATTTGTCTCCATTTTTATTTTACTGGCGGTTCAATGCGAGGGGAGTTCTGGTATCACAGAAATTGACGAGTTTTCAATGGTGTGTTTAAATCGGGCGAATGCTTTCCACCTCACAAGTCTGTGTTTTTACTTATAAAATTTGGATACTTTTTGCCCGTGCTCGTACGTGTTTGCCAGGTTTCATTACAATTACGGACTACGTGGACTCTTGTGAAATACGCAGTGACTTCACATGCAAGATGCGAAGTGAAATCGACGTCTTTGACGTGAAATGTGAAATTGACGACATTCCTTATCATTACATAAGATTTTTTGCGAGAATTGTAATTTGTATTGTTGGAAAGCTAAGCATATGTAATAGATTTTGGATAGAAGAAAAAAGTATCTGCAACTTTTACGTGCGTAAACATTAGCTGATGAAGGAAAATTTACTCTGCTAGTGTGTTTATCCGTATCGCATGTGTCGTGTTTACTGATACTCGCCTCGTTACTTGACAAAGCATGCAGTAAAATTAAAACTTCATTTTTTTACCGTAGATTTGCTTTCATTAGCAACTGTAAGTCCCAAAAATGACGTGAATGCAAAAAACTGTCCTTAATTAATGATGAATCTTGTTGATAAAATTGAAAACAAATTGTAACACATTTCAGGCAAAATATTATTTACAAGCGGATATCGGATTTCGCTATAGCAGGAGTTGTTATCGGTAATTGTCGATATGTAGATAGGACTGATGTACAGTTAACTACTTCTTCCGATGTATTCCAAATCAAATTAGACAGCATTTATAAATTTGTAAGTATTTTACATGTGACTCATCCCTGGCTGTCAAGGTCGATTATTAAACACGCTCTGATTTTGGCCCACAAAAAGAGATTTATAAAGCGAAAAAATACTTCTTCGATAAAAGAAAACCGTACCGGGTTAGTCTGACTTGTAATTTTAAAGAAATCTGCAGGGCATTTGAAGTTCCCACGGTACCCTAAGAAATTTAATAAATCACTTCCAAAAAACGCATGCAGTCGCTATGCATTAACAAGAAGATCTTTTAGATCTTATAACCGCGCTTTTAAAATTTAACTGTTTACTTAGCACTACCGTCGGAATGTAGTGCACATTTCAAAGCAGTCATTGATGATTCTTTTCTTACTGCTTGATCAACACAAACTGTATTATTGCACCATCAGTGGTAGCCGTTGACAGATCTCCGATGACGTAATGGTCCTAATCTAGAACTTTCTTCGGGATATGTATGGTCATGAACGGTATGAACCACACGATAATAACACTATTAACAACAGCTTTCTTTCTTTTAAGACATGATTAAATTTGATTGGTGTTTTCCACGAGTAAAGGGCTAGCAAAGTAGTCACGTAATTTAATAATGAAACTCTATCCCGACCGATGTATCGATTTTGGTCACTCCAGTGGCTACAGATTGAAAACGTGACAGGAAATTGGCGTTACTTTCGATTCTCACCAAATTTGGACAGTGGGAAGATCTCATCATTAGCCAATTACAGGCCATTTTTCAGGTCTTTTCGTCACATCCTCCCCCCTCGGGAGAATTTTGTCAAGTTAGCTAATTTAGTATGCAAGCCACCGTAATGGTGGTCGCTGTCGGCGAAATGTTTATTTGCTCAAAATTGGGGCAAAAATCTTTCGGAGATGGAAGTCAGGACATTTGTAAGGATACAGAAAGTAATATGGGACCAGTTGGTCGCTTCTAAGGCTGAATTTATCCAGGAGTAAGCTGTACTTTCGTTTTCGTGCCGAAAGCCACGCGGTGAAATATTATCGGTTTGTTCTGCTGTCTTGTTCTGTTTTTTCTCTTGGTCATTTTTGTAGCCCGCCGAGGCCATTCTTTCGTCTAAATGAGTTGAAAAAAGTTCGAAAAAGATGTTCCCATTCAAGTTTAAGCTCTCAGGCGATAATTCTGGAGTTTTTCGGCCGAAACGTCGGCTTTGTTATGTTCGTGTTTTTCGGTTGCTATGGGCGACCGTTGCTCCCTTTGTTAGGTCAAGTCTGGGGAGTGAGGTCACATAAAAAATCCTAATTAATTCTGGTTTTGTTCGATTTCGCTGAAATTTTAGCACGATAAAGCTGGATTGTTAAGGAATAGATTTACCTTCTGCCGATGTGTGGTAGCTATTAACGCTAAAGTGATATATCGCTTCGATGTCAGGGTTTTGAAGAGATTTTTTTGCAACGTGTAGGTTCGGCGTGATTTTGTAATCTGAGATTTCTGTTGACCCTGAAGAAACAAGGTTTGGCGAGTAAACATTACAGGTTGCGTAATTCAAAGTTGGCCGAGTGGAGATCTGCGTCTGGCCTCCGACAAAAAAAAAAAACAAGAAGATCTTTTAGATCTTACAACCGCGCGTTTAAAATTTAACTGTTTGCTTAGCACTACCGTCGGAATGTAGTGCACATTTCAAAGCAGTCATTGATGGTTCTTTTCTTACTGTAGACATCACATCACTTGATCAACACAAACTGTATTATTGCACCATCAGTGGTAGCCGTTGACAAATCTCCGATGACGTAATGGTCCTAATCTAGAACTTTCTTCGGGATATGTATGGTCATGAACGATATGAACCACACGATAATAACACTATTAAAAACAGCTTTCTTTCTTTTAAGACATGATTAAATTTGATTGGTGTTTTCCACGAGTAAAGGGCTAGCAAAGTAGTCACACAAGTCATGTAATTTAATAATGAAACTCTATCCCGACCGATGTATCGATTTTCGTCACTCCAGTGGCTACAGATTGAAAATGTGACAGGAAATTGGCGTTACTTTCGATTCTCACCAAATTTGGACAGTGGGAAGATCTCATCATTCGCCAATTACAGGCCATTTTTCAGCTCTTTTCGTCACATCCTCCCCCCTCGGGAGAATTTTGTCAAGTTAGCTAATTTAGTATGCAAGCCACCGTAATGGTGGTCGCTGTCGGCGAAATGTTTATTTGCTCAAAATTGGGGCAAAATCTTTCGGAGATGGAAGCGAGGACATTTGTAAGGATACAGAAAGTAATATGGGACCAGTTGGTGGCTTCTAAGGCTGAATTTATCCAGAAGTAAGCTGTATTTTCGTTTTCGTGCCGAAAGCCACGCGGTGAAATATTATCGGTTTGTTCTGCTGTCTTGTTCTGTTTTTTCTCTTGGTCATTTTTTAGCCCGCCCAGGCCATTCTTTCGTCTAAATGAGTTGAAAAAAGTTCGAGAAAGATGTTCCCATTCAAGTTTAAGCTCTCAGGCGATAATTCTGGAGTTTTTTGGCCGAAACGTCGGCTTTGTTGTGTTCGTGTTTTTCGGTTGCTATGGGCGACCGTTGCTCCCTTTGTTAGGTCAAGTCTGGGGAGTGAGGTCACAAAAAAAATTCTAATTGATTCTGGTGTTGTTCGATTTCGCTGAAATTTTAGCACGATAAAGCTGGATTGTTAAGGAATAGATTTACCTTCTGCCGATGTGTGACCAGTAGCTATTAACGCTGAAGTGATATCGCTTCGATGTCAGGGTTTTGAAGAGATTTTTTTGCAACGTGTAGGTTCGGCGTGATTTTGTAATCTGAGATTTCTGTTGACCCTGAAGAAACAAGGTTTGGCGAGTAAAAACAAGAAGATCTGTTAGATCTTAAAACCGCGCTTTTAAAATTTAACTATTTTCTTAGCACTACAGTCGCAACGCAGTGTACATTCGAAAGTAATCCTTGATGATTCATTCATTACTGTAGACATCACATCACTTGATCAACACAGACTGTACTATTGCACCATCAGTCGTAGCCGTTGCGAAATCTCCGATGACGTAATAGTGTTAATCTGGAACTTTCTTTGGGATATGTATGGGCATGAAGATACGAACACTATTAACAACAGCTTTCTTTCTTAAAAGTCAAGTTTAAATTTAATATTTTCCTTGAGTAAAGGGCTAGCAAAGAAGTCACACGAGTCACATAATTCAAGAATTGCGTTATCGACGGCTATCTTTAGTACGGTGGTTATTTCCCTATCAATGACGTAATCATTGCATGTCCTGACATGTTCTTTGCTTGGCTTGCAAACATTTCATTTTCCTTCCGATCTATGAACTCGCTGCGATGAAAGAGCCAAAGAATTTACTTCATTTGCCTAAAACCACAAGAAATACTAGCAAACTTGCAAATAAATTAATGACCGTCACTTCTGGCGAAATAAACTTCCAAAGTAAACACGATCTTATTAGTCACGTAGCGAAAGTGAAAGCTGCAACGTTAACGCATTCCATGGCTGACGTAATACCTTTTTTTAGCGTATTTATTAATCCCTTTGAATCCAACGCTTCGATAAAACCAAAAGAAAATATATTTTACCCACAACAAAGGCAACAATATCCGTAAAATTATCCGTGTATTAATGTTTTAACAGCTTCTGGCGGAAAAAACATCACACGTTGCGTGACTCGGAATTTGGCCGAGCGGAGGTCTGCGTCTGGTCACCGACAAAAAAAAAAAAATAAACCACGGGTAAACCTAGAACCGCGCTCGGCCCATGGCCGCGCGGTTAATAAACCACGGGTAAACCTAGAACCGCGCTCGGCCCATGGCCGCGCGGTTAATAAAAATAAATAAACCAAAGGTAGAACATGAACCGCGCTCGGCCCATGGCCGCGCGGTTAATGAACACGAAAACACGAAAACCTTAGCGCCAGTCTACGAAATATAATGAATTAAAGCTTGTAACATGGAAGCTTTTTTTATAAATACTGGTAAGACTGGTAAATGAAGAAAAGAATTTCATTCAGCCATTTTCCCTTTTGTTCCAGAAAAAAAGCGGCAAACTGATTATACATGAAACTGACCCGTGATTCACGTCGTTTCAGCGTCTTTTTCGTGAAAATATTTTGCTTGAAGGGTCGAAAATTTTTGGCGACTAAAACACTTGTGCTGGCGACCAAACCTGAAAACTTAGGGGCCAGCTGGCCCTAAGGTTTTATCTTGAAATTCGAGCCCTGTAGTCCAGCGATGAGCTTCGATTTCTTGCGCAGAAATAATAGTTACCCAATCAAGTCAACGACAATTCTGCCGGGCAAAAAGATTTTTAAAAATGAAAAGTATAACTGATAGCTACCTCTTTTCGTTCCTTGGGATGCGCCGTTCGCTTGCAATACGTGCCTTTACAAGGGCCTTCCGTTGAAAAATTGTCGGAAAGCATTTTTCTTCAATGACCTCCTTGTGTTTCCAGCCACAAGCTCAAATCGGTATTGAGTTTTGAAACAGTCGTCTGTGAAATGCTCGTTGCACACATACACATTTTCGAGTTTTTTGGTATGAATCTCTCATCCCGACGTAGCTGTTCGAACCACTTCTTTGGCAATTTTTTCTTCTTTCTAGGTAAGTTAAGGAAAGTCACTCCTCTTTCCCTATCCTTTTCGGCTCCGGTTTTAAAGCCCGGGCCGAATTTTTTAGCTCACAACTGAATTTAGAACAGAAAAGAAGAGCTTTAGCCTTTGAGCTTTGCGCCAATTCGGACGGAATGACGTCACGGATATGCGGCCTGGCCTTCAAGATCCTTTCAAAATGGCCGCTCCCGGTGTCGAACTTTTCACTTCTTTTTCATTGGGATCGCATCCACTTCAGAAGCTAAAACAACGGGGAGTAACTCAACTCAATGTGAACTTTTTATTGGTGATGGAAAAACATACACGGTTTTTGGAGTGACCTACTCCTTTAAAACTTTGTTAAAACGAAAAGAGCGTCGCCATTTCGTAGACGACTTCCGGCCGCTGCAGTAATGGTTGAAAGTATACGAGTAGCTCAGCCAATCAAATTGCAGCATTTGCATTAGTATACTAGTGGAATTCTACTAATACTTGATTTATATTTTGCCTTCGTTTTCCCTTACAACAAGAACCAGCGCGCGTCATGTTTTTATTCACCTTTTTTTGTATTTTTTAGATCTTGTTTTTTTTTTATCTTTTTTTTATTTAAAAAAAATTTGCAAAGCATCAGAAAGAAAAAAACAGACGAAAATCAAGTTACGCGGTTTCTCATTACGCTGTTACGCGATTTACTAACAACCCTGCTTTACTAATTGTGGACACTGAAATAAGGAAACAAATATTATGAATTAAACAGAAACTTGTTAAAACCCTAACTGTGGGAGGCTGACCAATTGGCTATTTACAAAGCGTGGAGGAGTTGAATCTGGGAACGTCAAAAAACTGACATCCTTCGTCAAGATATATTTATTGTTAAAAAGAACTCCTTTTTTCTCACTCAGAAATTGTTATATAACTTTAATTCCCTTGATATTTGATTATGATTATTACTTCAACGATTCTACTTCTTTCCTTACCTCAAATGCATAAACGTATGTGTCGATATCACTCAAAAAAACACCACTCAAAATACACTACTTAAAGACAACAGGCTACCTTACTTTGCACTACATTTTTGCATACTCTTTCATACTTACGAAGAAAAGAGAGACAACCCGTTCTCTAATTGTGTAACAAACTATTTGTATGTACTAGGAGGATAAAATGAATGATTTGATGTGCTGGCGAACATTGCAAATTTGACTTCTTTGGTGGCCGTGAACGGTAAGGGACACCAAATCCGTCGATCCGCCAATATTTTCCTTCAAATTCGAAACCGCATTGTTTAAAAAAACAAATCATTAAAACTGCTTCGGGACTTTTTCGGAAGTTTTTGAGACACCTTCAGACAATCCAGAGCTGTCTTAGACAGGTTCGGAGCCCGTTCAGAGGCCCTCTTCACATTTACATGATCATCGGACATTAACCTGAGTCCTAATCTTAAATAAATGAATAATCTAACGCATTTGCCACTTAGGTTTTTTGGTAAAAGTTCTTCGGTAAACTGGTAGATGTGGATAGCCTTGTCCAAATCGCAAAATCTGTAATGAAGTCAAACATGCTCCATAAGGATGACACTGTTCCAATGACAATGCAAAACTCGAGTTTACCTAATCCAGGCCCAATCCGGAAAAAGAAATAAGGTGGATAAAATACTAACATACCGGCCGTAGCCGGGAAAAGATCTATAATCCGAACTTCGTCTAGGATCCACAATCCGAACAGAGTCCAGACTCCAGGCCAAAATTCACAGCCGATCCACAATCCGCAATATTTTAGAAATCCGCGAATCCGTTTAATTTATCGCAGAACTCCGAATGTCCGCAATCCGTGCACTTTTTTAAATTAACAATGAAGCAAGGCTGATTACTAACGACATGATAGAGTCCAACTCGTCTCGCTGTCATGTCGTTGTCCCGTTAAGCTTTATACGTAGTAATTAGCCTTGCTTCATTGTCATTGATGTTTCTATTTTTGGCTGATCTGATCTTTTACAGATCCTATGCGTATACCGATAGCATTCTCGCTTACGGTCCCTTGCACCATTGTATTTAGTGCTTTTTTAAGCCAAATCCGTCGATCAGCAAACTTATTCACCCCTCTCCTCAACCAACAAACGCCTGATAAGAACATGACATGGAATAATATTAAACTACGATGTAAGACATCCAAATTAAATAGAAAGACTAATTGTGAAATAAAATACAGAATACCAAGAGGGACTAGTAAATTGCTCCGCAGGGCCTAGTGTTGTAAAACAAAAACAACGTTTACAAGGGAATATATAAAAGATCATATCTTTAGACTGCAGAGAAAGATATGAAGACATGATTGATCATCGCAGTTATATACGCACAACTTAAGCAGTTGCGAAATTAAAGCCTAATAAAAATTCAGGCCTGAACAGGATTCAAACCCATGACCTCTGCGATACCGGTGCCGTGCTCCACCAACTGAGCTGTCAAGCTAACTGGGAGCTGGTCACGTTGTGAGGTCGTAATATACCCGTAAGTGGCTTCAGAAACAACTGGCACACAAATATAAACTGAGCTCAACAGTGGACAAAACCAGGAGGTTTTCTCCCAAAGAGACTGCTAGTATATAAATCATTACATATGCTTCGTAAGGCTGATTGACTGCAGAATTAGGTTCAGATTCGACTTCAAGACCACGACAGAAATACCCTCAAGACAAACAGAAAACAGTGGCGATAAAAAAAAAGACACAAGGAGAGGGCGTTTACTTGTATTTCGTTTACTGAAACTGAGAGGAAAATTATAAAAATCGAATATTACTGACTTAGAACTGCTTTGAAAGGGGAATCAGCACTGGAATTACTGACGTCAGGTTCACGCACTTTATTGTTTCCTAATTTAAGAAAACTACAAATGATGGCAAGCAAATTGTCAAAAGAGCGGCTGTACTTATACTGTTCTGTAAAGTTTATTTAAAGTAGGTTGAATCAATCAAATAGCAGTATTGAATAAATATTATTTACACGGTTTAAATGACGGTCGAACAATTTTCATGAATGAAAATTACAAAACTCGAGTTTACGAAATACCTACAAATGACGCCACAGGAATTGTCAAAAGAAGGTTTAGAAACCGTTCTATAAAGTTTTTGAATCAAATAGAAAGCAGTATTGAGATAAATAAATATTATTTACAAGACTTAAAACGAAGTATAACTTCTAATATAAGAAAATTACAAATGGAGTCTTCATAATAACTACAAAATGATTGTAAACTCAGTGTTCAAAGAAAGGTTTAAAACCGTTCTGCAAAGTTTCTTAAAGCTACAGAGTTCATTGAATACAATTCAAAGCAGTTTTAAATTCATGTTTTTTTACAAGTTTCAGGTCGACTGATCCTCTCGACTGTTAAGAAGTATCATCAGTTACTGTGATGTTTTCAATTACCATTTATCTAAAAAGAGTCTTAAGTCCTTTACGATAATTTCTACTGAAAATAAAACAGATGCAAGGATTCATGGCACAATTTGTGAGAGTCATAAAAATGGCAACGAAAAAGTATCCGAAGCCACAAGACGACATGTCCGATACAAAAATGGAGAGAAGGCAGTATATACCAAAGGGCAGCCAGCATACTGCAAACCCTAACACAATAGCAATGGCCATCTTTAGCACATTGCTTTCCCTTTGTTGGCGTTGTTGTCCAGCGTTCGCCGATTGTTCACCTGGAATTTTCTGTGACTTGAGCTTTACATAGGTGGTAATGTAAAGTGTGGCTATCAAGAGCAGCGGGATAAATGTGAATGTAACAAGCCATGACACTACGTAATTCTCATAGGATGAGGACTCTCCAAAGGCTTCTTTCCAATGCAGCGTACACTTCAACCGTCCTGGATATTCAACATGCTTGTGGGCGAAGAGATATGGGGAAAATAAAGCCATTGCGACGATCCAAGTGGCGAGAATGAAGAACGGACACAGCTTTGAACTGATGAGTGGGGAACGGAGTGGATATGCCACAGCTCCAAATCGATCCACTGCTATCAGAACCAGGCTCTGAACAGACACAGCAAAGGATACATTTGGTAAGAAGGCAACCAGCTTACATAAGACCTGGCCAAGAGTACCACCGATTAGCCAGGAGTTTATGTAGAGCCGTTGAATATCCCGAGGAATCAAGAAAATTGGAAACAGCAGATCGGACATGGCCATGTTCACGATTAAAAAGTTGATGGGTTTTCTCATGGTTTTCGTCTTGTAGACAATTATTCCGATGATGGTGTTCCCAGCCAGCGAAACAAGAAAAATCAGGCAGAAAGCAAAGGTCATGCCGATTTTTTCTGCTGTAGGATTCCAGTAGCAGCTCGATGGCTGTGTTCCATTCATCGTTGAGTTCAAGTTTTCCGACATTGTCGTTCAGTTTCTTTTTCCGCTCTTACGCTCACAAATGAGTTTTCCACTGATTTGTTCTCTTATTAAAGTCACTCTATTTATGTGCTACTGAAGCGGCTGGGATAAATGTTTGCTTGTTGTTGTTATTTGCGCGAAAACATATACGGTATGGCAATGTCCACAATCTAATGATAGGCAGATCCACTGCCTTTTTATAAGTCTTGCGACAATAATTAGGCTTGTTATTTCGTGCGCAGCTCGCCACCCGAAAGTGGCCTATCAGAACTTGACTCTAGCTTCTAACTGTTCATGAAGACAGCCAATTTCACTTTACACTTTTGGGGATTGTCTATTTTGGGGTTGCCCATGGAAACTGTCAGTGGAGTTCAGTTGGTTTTACGACAAACATGCGGTTGGCATGTGTATGGAATTCGAATCTATAGCATCGGGTAGGTCACGGAATATTAAACATTTCTTCTTTTAGAGGTTTCCAAATCTGGGTCCAGCCTCTTTTAAAGGTTAATCCAAGAAGACGACTCTTCTATTAATATAAATATTCAGGTAAGTATCGGCTAACATACGTCAAGTTTGCAAATTTCACTGGAATTGACTGCAATTCAATTCTCAGCAAACAAAGTTATTGTGTCAAAATGCGCCCTTTAGCTCCGTCTTTGACCCTGCAAGATTTCATATCTGGAAATAGTTTCTTGCAATCATGGTTTCGGAGAGATATCACTAGAAATTGTTTCAAAATAACGGAACGTTTGCTTTTCTTCCGGGTTTTCTTGCAGTAATTGGTTTCGTTACGCTTGGGTCAAAGGTCACGTTTTCAGGACGAAGTGCTGCATTTAGTTCGCTATCTCAGCGCTCACGATTTTATTTACCCAAAAATTTTATTTCAGTAATTTGAAGAAGAAACAATGCTCTTTCAGACCAAACTAGTCATTTCGGGAAAAGCCGTGCACCAGAACGCCTTTTTAGCATTTGAAAATAGGCTAAATGTAGACCTCTTGTAAAGCTGTCTTGGGTCGTTAACTTAAAAAATTCGTCAAATATTTAAGTTCTAATCAAATCACGATCTATTTAGCTCTAAATAGACAAGAAAGGAAGTACAAATACGACGTGCAATCAGTTTGTAATGAAGATTTTTGCTTTTGAGTTTACGAGCCTCTGAATATGCCGCTCATTTTCGATGGATTTTGGCCGATTTGGGGCATCGAAACGAAAAAATTGCGGAAAAAAATAATTTTTGATTTATCGAACTTAAAACGATATTTTTGTAACTAGTGCCCGTAGGGCTTCATTCTGGGCGAGTTTGAAGAAATTCGATTTTTTCGCTATTTCCAAGTCTAGTTGATATTTAGGCGAAGCTGCTCTTAATTGCTTTCTTATTTATCCCTTTCCTTAAAACTCCCTCCAGTTCCTAGGGGTAGGATGACTGGAGCAGCTTAACCCGTATGTGCCTTTCATGATTGCTTTGGATTTTACCCGGCGAAATTTGTATTTCATTTCATATCAGTTACCTCTCCGGCTCATCATATTATTTTTCATACGACTCGCTAAGACTGGTAAGGAGAAAGAACACTCTATTTATATTCTACTAAAACCTCGTGGTTTCAGATTTCTCTCTCTAAGAGTGCACGTCAAACATACTTCTGAAATTCACTGTTTTGCCGGTTTTGCGAGAATTTCTGGCCTAACATGAAATGTTGTAAAGTATATATTTCTGGTCGAAGACGATCATGTCATAGGTTAAGTCGCTCAAGAACACCTGGAAGATTTTTTAATAATCTTGTGGTATAAATTGCCTTGTAGTAAAGACTGTTTTCACATTATTATTATCTTGCCCTTCTTTTTTACAATCTGATTGTTTGTTGCAGCTTAAGCTTTTAGTATTTGAATTTACTTCCTTTATTTCTACGTTCGTCTTATTGCAGTGCAAGTCAGGAAAAGCAGGCCTGATAAAGAGGATTCAACGCAAATTAAAAGCGCTGTAAAATGTCTTAAATTCGTTCAGTATTAGTTCTCCCATCCTTTAGACATAATTCAATACCAAGCATGATCAACTTTTTCTGTGCCTCAAGAACATGTAAATGAAAAGCGCCGCTATAATTATCATAATACAGAAAATGCTCGCCCATCTTAACTTGCAAACAGCTGGTTAAGGTGAATGTCGAATCAAGTTAAAACGAAGACTCGAAGCATAACCATTATTTTATACTATTCATTCCTGATATCAAGATATCATTTGAACTGTGTTTTATGTCTGTAAGCAGCCGTTAAAGCTTCTAGCGCACACAAGACTGCGCACACCGGGTCAGACTAGAACCCGTCTACGTTCTACGGCTTCTATGTTCAGTATCTGTAATAGTCTATGTTCTTATCTTCTATGTTGTTCAGGTTCACTAAGTAACGTGAAAGGATTTGTATATCTTTCCTGTTAGCTTTTTCTTTGGAGTAATATTTCTTTTTCACTCAATAATATCCCAGTTAGAGTTTTATGTTGTATTTAAGGCAGGTGTCTGCAGCATGGAAAATATTTGCGTTTCCACGCGATAACATCGTGCAAATGCATCCTGTTTATGCTTCCCACACAGTCGACAGACAGTGAGTTAATTAGGCGTCAGTTTATAGATATTTTTCTTTTCTGAGGAAACTAAGTTAACAAAAGCCTCGCCGCCTTTATAATTTTAAGCTGACGTCTGATAAAACACTTACATATCAGAGAGTAGTTACCTAAATTTCAATATTGCAGAATATATAATTTCAATTCATCTGTGTTCACAATAAAACTACTGTCACCTGAATTTTTAGCGTAAAATTTATTTTAATGTTCTTGCTTTTGTTCTAAATTTTCTCTGCCTATCTTTTCAATGTAGGTCAAAGATAATAAACTACTGAATATATTGGCTTCATGATTTTGTTTTATTAAACTCGAGCATATATCACTGACAGTTTAACTAGCAATTACGTGCTCCTCTTAATAAGAAAAATCGTTCCTCATTTGTTTTGATAACGCCAACCGTGTAAATTATTGTCATTTTAAGTCATGTCACACTCTCCTTTCAATTCAACAGCCCTATTCAAGAGGCCGCGAAATATTATTGATAATACAGAGTCTTGCACCCGTTTAGAATTAGCCTCTAAAGCTGGTGGGATTTTGCGCGCATGTGCTTTGTTTTGGCGGCGGAGGTTCAAAAGAAATAAAACCTCTAAAGTTCGATGAAGCACCCTTAAAAAACATGCTTGCCACAAAAAAGTCAAGTCACGTAACCAAATAACTGACACACTAAACTGCTCCCTGAATAGTGTTATGAAAAGTCAGAAAGTTTGATTGCTATAGATGGAATATTATTTAAGCTTGAAATCAGCGGAGGCACTTCAAGCCCACACCGACCCCTCCCACGTGCTAAAACGGGTTAATAAAATAATAAGCAAGTGTTGATCAGTACATAGTCCCAAATAAAATATGTGGAAAAAGACTGTGTGTGTGTAAATTTTTTTGTGGTCATTCATGCTCTCGAATGGCCGCTGACAAACCCAACAAACGAAGGCATTATAACTTTGAGAATGTGTTCTCAGCTTTTCACAAATTCACAAAACAAGACTTTTTTTGTGAATTTATTGGAATATATAGTCATCGGGAACACGATCCAAAAACACAAATGTTTAAATTTACTTACAGCCTGCGTAACAAGCGTTCCGGTATAACAAAAGTTCTCCTGCATTCTGAACTCGCGCGAATTGGAACGATAGCAAAAAAATTCCTACTTTGTCTATTAATTTGCTCTCGTTCCAAGTTGCGTACTTACAAAATGCGGAAGACGCCCTTTGTACGAGAGCGCTTGCAATGCAGGTTAGCTTAGAAGTTCGCCCCTGAAAACTATAATTTGAGTGCTCAGTGACAAGTTGTCAATCAATAGTGAAATGAACTCAGCCGTGAAAATCAGAGGGCGTTTTTCAGGATCGACGGGTTTTCGGGCAGACGTTCCGTCTCTAACCCCACCACCCGCTGCTTCGTCGATCTCTTTGCTCTCGCTTTCCGAGTTAACTTAAGCCTCCCTATCAAAGCGAGGCCTGGTGCAACTCAATTCATATGAAAATGAGTTAATAAATAAATAAATAAATAAAATCCTTAATTTAAAACACGATTATCGTTTAAGCACTACATGCTTCAGGGTTTGATTTGCATGTGAATGAAATCTTATTTTCATATGAAAGGATGGGCAACAAGACTCGCATTGAGAAAGAAATGTCGACTTTCCGAAAAGCGAATCATTCAACCAAAAATTCCGGAACTTCAGGGAGGAAAGTCACATATAACGGTAATTCACGGTAAAAATTTTGCGAAAAAATTTGTTGCCTTACCTCGCAAGGTTGTGCTCTTTTCCGGAAATTTCGCAAAATGCCGTTCATTCGTCACCGGAAATTTCCGGAAATTCAAACCGGGATCTTTTGTTGAATGGGTTTTCGCATAAGAATAGTATTTATTTTTGAGGACACAATTGACTCAATAGCATAGAGCTGCTTGTGAAACACTCAGAGAACACAATCATTTTCCAGCTGCGAGCTGAATTGTACAGTCAAACCAATCAGAAGTAATATTTGCTTGGTGGTACTCTGTCACAACCTGCTAGCAATCCAAATTTGTTAAACATGTTAAAATTGCTCGCGTAGGCTTCCACTCGAGTTGCAAGTCAAATAAACAAATTGTGTGAAATAGTTCTAACCGTAAGCTCTAAGGAGGTTGCTCTTCTGTACCAAACTGCAGCAAACTTGCTGAAAGATACAGTTTCCATTCCTACGAGTTGCAATCATCATCTTCTCCGAATGAGCTGCTTGGTGAGTGTGACTGAAGTTGCATTTGTCAAGGTAGCAAAGTCGATCGAGTTAATGTAAATGAACCCTTACGGTTTCCTGCTGTACATAAACTGAAAATTTACGAAAGACCAAGAATTGCGCGCAAGTTTATTCTATTGTCTGCGGAGCCTCAAAAGAAATAAAAACCTCTAAAGTTCGATGAAACGCCCACTGAAAACACGTTTGCCACAAAAACGTCAAGCCACATGACCAAATAATTGATACACCAAAATGCTCCCTGAGTAGTTTTTTCCAAAAGTTATAAAGTTCGACCTCTATAGCTTAAATATTATTTAAGTAACAAAAGTTTGAAAAGATAGCAAGCAATTTGTGCACACACCCCTCCCACCTACTAAAACGCGTGAAGTGTTGATCATTCCGTGGTCCCAAATGAAGTATGTGGAAAAGGACTGTGCGTAAAATGTTTTTGTGGTCATTCATTGCACTCGAATGGGCGTTGACAAACCCAACAAATGTCGCATTATAACTTTGAGGATGTGTTCTGAGCTTTCCACAAATTCATGACAACAAATGAGTTTTCTTTCGTGAATTTTCAAATTTACCTGTGGAAGCTGATACCGTTAAAAATTAAGCCGGATTTGAAAGTATTCTCCGTTTTTGACTCAGCAAAAGTTTCAATTAGCAAGGATGTATTTTAACAGAAGTTAGATGACTAGATGTTCCATGTATTCTGGAATTTAGAGACAGCTAAGATGTCCTAAGGCAATTTCCACTTGGCTTGTGGCAAAGAGGTGAAGATGATAAACGTCCATCAGAACGTAATGTTTTTCAGGACTGTTGGCTCTGAAAGTCGACTGTATGATTGCTAAGAAACCGCTGTAATCCTTAACATAGTGAAAATTGCATTAAGTACGAAGTTCGTATATAAATCATTACATATGCCTTGTAAGGTTAATAACTTCAGAATTCGGATAAATGTTCACATATCCCGTAGCGGTGTCCCAGGCCGTCACAGGGATGTCAGCGGGATATGAGAATCTGGCTTTGGTCTCCTCTCTGATTGGCAGCCGCGGTTTCCCGCTGTTTTCTTCTACTGTCTCCAGGTCAAGGGTAAACCTTTTTTATAAAATAAATACACATTGGCAACATCGTTCTAACAGAAAACAACATACGAAAACTAGGTTGAGGTTATAAGGGCGTTTAAAGAGGAGTCGCAGGTTATGGACATATTTCACCTCGCCTTTGACATGACATGACGTTGGATCAAAGTTGTACAAAGTCGTGGTGTCTTTGAACGCCTTTCACACGCATCAAATTTGGAGTCAAAGTTATTGACACCTTTGACCTCGCCTTTGACTGGGAACAAATTTATGGCAAGTCCATAATCATGTGTACTGAAGGCATCTGCGGTCGAATGTCAACCGATACCCTCGATCGATTTTGGATCGACAATTTAGCGCCACCTCGGTTGACATCTCGATCGACACTGCATCGACATCTTGTTCAGCGACATCTCGGTCGACAGTCCACTAATTTTCGATCAATGCATATGAGTCGGTCGACACTCGGCCCACTATTGACCGGCTGTTGATCGAGTGTCGACCAAGTATCGATTGGGATGTCGATCGATATTTGGTTCCTCCTTTGACGTGCGTCAAAAGTTTGGACCAAAGCTATCATCATATTTGACCTCGTCTTTAACGAATATCAAATATGCAGTAAATCCAATTTTTGGGGGATCTACCCATCCCCTGGAGTGCTGCATGAGTATGCTGCACATCCATTCCTTCCTTCCTCTCAGGTTTATAACTCAACGAACCTTTCTGGTAATGATCAATGGCGCTAAGCCACGAGTGCGTAAGGGTTGCCTTCGACTGTGCCCGACTTTGCCATCTCCTTAGCCGCGCGAGTGGGGAGATGACAGGCACAGCCCAGCCCATACGGAAAACTGACTTGACGGCTTGGACGGAGTAAACCAGCTGAACTTTGTCGAGTATCATTGTCAGCTAAAACACTTGTCTTTATTGTTGTCCTAGAATTTCTAGTTTTTTTAGACATTTATCTGTTAGGCTAAATGAGTAGTGTAATGTAAGAAGGCACTAAGTTTTGCTAACCGTCAAATAAGGGTTATTTATACTGTCAACAGGGAAACGGGAAAATTTAGTTTGGCGGTCCCCCTCAGTTTTTTTTTTCGTTTGAATCATCTGACAGAGCAGAGTAACATAATTTGGCTATCTGCAATACTTGGACCCCCAGTAGTGTGGAAATCACGGGCCAGACAAATCCTAAATCATTGCCTTTTAAAGGGGCTTCTTTTTAATTACCAATTCATCATGACTTTGTCGCCAAGGAAGATTTCTAACCGTCGTATTTTGAAAACCAGACCTCTTACGGATAAGCTTTTTTGCACAGGTTTGTTCCATAGAAGACTTCTGCAAAAGTTTCAAATCACAGCCATATTTGACCAGTCATGTGTCCAGAATGGTAAGCACGCTGAAACTTAAAAGGCATCTAAATCCGAAGCTTTAAATCAGTGTCAATACATTAAGAACGTCCAGGTGCTTAATGCTACGTATGGGTTTTATGAAACTCGCAATATCATTAAAGTTATGAGGTAATAAACCCCCGTATTAAAGACTTTCTACAATAGCTTTCCTCTTTAACGGGTAAACAGTAATTCCATACGTACAGTTATAAAGAAGGATAAATTATTTCTGATTCATAAGAAAAGTCAGAACTCTTCCTCTTTTTTTCCAAAATTCTAAACGCGCGGCTTAGGACTGGCACTAGTTACGCACGCGAAATCACATTTTTTTCACAGCAAATGTTCCCTCATCTAAATTTACCATTTAGCACTGCAAAACACTCCAAAATAGCTTTCCCAATTCCTCTAAATATCGCTTTCTGCAATCCCTTAGCAACTGCTCTAAATCTCTAGTTAAGAAGGCCCCCCTTAAACGCATGTTAAAAATGTTTCTTCAATTTCAAAGAACAGTTTTCTCCAAATGTGTGAGTTTCACTACTGCGCATTCCCACACCAACCGCTGTTCTACTAAAGCTGCTTTCAGACAACACAAGAAAGTCACACTCGGCTAACATGAAGTGGTCATGTAAAACTCCCATCATACTCTCATCTGAAGGCGGTTTTTCACCTTTCTTGAAGGTATCTAAATGTTCTGGCTTATTTTCCGCCGTGATAACCTTCTCTGCAAAGTGTTTTCTCGCATAATCTTTCACCAGAAGACTGTCCGCCGCTAGAAACCATCGCGCATGTTTTCTACCATCAAGACTGAATAGTTTTCGTTCGACTTTCGTTGCACACCAGAAATATTTTTGAAAATCAGACTCAGAAACTCTTGTATGATTCCTCCCGAACGGTGTATCCCCTAGTCGAATATGAATTCCTATGACGAAGGCGCTGTTTTTACGAAGCTTTTTTCTTGTCTTTTGTAAAGCGTTCTGCAAGCGAGGAGTTGTGTGGAACAGGAAATCAAACGCGCAGCCTATCATAGCGTACCGCTGGGAGCCTGGTAACAAGGGGCTGATTTCCATGTCTTGCGCTCGTTGCATCAGATCTTTGTTCTTCTGCATTACGCCTTCCGCAAAATATAAAATCGATGTTACAATTTCCACCGGTTTATCGAAATAAACCTTGAAATTTTCTTTTTTCACCAAATTCACTACTGCTGAGGTGTTTTTTGTTAACCAACCGTCGAGAGCTTTGTTTGTATGACCACCAGTTCTCCAGTAATGTTTGCGTGTTTCCAAAAGCGGAATCGGAAAAGTCCAGTTGATACTCTTTGGCGCCAGAAAGCTTTCTAACGGTTTGAGTGCTTTCCAATGAATCAAAAACTCCCGATCAGTAAGAATTGCCAAATAAAACAACGAGACCATTGCGTAAACTCGGTTGCCGTAACCACAACAGCCTTTGTTTGTCCAAGGACAGGAGTAAACGAGAAATTTCGCTTCACGCTTGTTGTTGATGATGTCTTGGTGCAGAGCTTGATATTTTGACTGCCATTCTTTGCCACAGATATCTGGAGAACTGTAAAGCTTTTGAGTTTGCAATGTAGTTTGTGGTCCCTCCTTCGTGGGGCTTACAACTCTTTTATTCGTAGTTTTAGCTGCAATAAACAGAGAAGCACCCTTCATCACGAGGAATTATGGAGTAATATATCAAATGATAAATATAATATAATAAATTCCTCAAGGAACATCTTTCGTTTTTTTTAAGAACTGTCTTAATACAAGACGTAGTGACATACATTCTTATTTTATTAGAGGTAGCACGAATCTTTTTTTCGAGCAAAAGAGAGACTGTTCGCAGTCTATTGGACATTTGGCTTACCTGGCACAATGATAGTTGCTTTTTTCACTATTTCTTCTTGATACTTAAATATTCCCGTAAAAAGTACCATTGCAATGACTAATATGGCAAGAATGGGCCATCTGAGCATGCGACAAAGACGGCGTGACATCGCTGCTTTGTGGTTGGGACAGTAAGGGCTCAGCTGATGCCTCAAAAAGGAGAAAAAACGGGAATCATTCTAATGCTAATTTCGATAAAGAGAAATATTATAGGAGTAGAATATACCGTAAACTGCCGCTTAAAAGCTTTGGGCTTAAACAACTTCGTAAGGGTTTTTAGATTGGCTTATAAACGGAGGGGCTTATATCCTAACAGGAATAAAATAAACGGTCCGCAAGGCGTACTTGAGGGCTTATGGCTAGAGTTTTCCATTGGGTTGGCGTATTCTAGTCTTACGAGTGGACAATTTCGTGCTAGGAACGTCCTTGAGCCTGCTGTTTTAAGAAGGGCTTTCCACAAGTTGCTCGAGAGTTTCCCAAAAAGTTGCTTGAGATTTCCCAAAACATTGCTCAAAAGTTGCTCCAAAAAAGTCAAAAGTTGCTTTTTGTAAAGAAGTTGCTCAAAAATTGCCCCCCCCCCCCCCCCCAAAAAAAAAAAAAAAAATTTGTTGCTCTCTTGCTTTATTTGGTCTGATGCAAAAATATGCAAATTGTACGATAAAAGTAAGATTTCTAAGCATTTTTGTGCAATTTTGCGGCGTAACCAGCGTTGCTAAATAACTTTGTCTTCAATTAAAACCAAAAAATGTATGATTAAAGCTACGCATTAACTCGTAAAAATTCTAGTATGAGCTAATAAATTGTTGTTGCTGTTGTCAAGACTTCTAACCATTTTCATGCAATTTAATTGCTGCAATCAGAGTTGCTAAACGCATGTAAACTTGTCCTTAATCTAAACTAACTTATGTTGTACCAGACTACCAGTACATAGAAATGCACGTCATTTTCAAGGCACTGATCGTCCGTCGTTTCTTTTCATCAGGTCTACAATACTCTGGTACATTTTGTTGCTTTTTGCAATAACTTTCTTTGATTTAATATGTTTCTGGGATGCAATGTGCTTAATAACAGAGCTTTTCGTTTTGTACACGGTTTCCTTGCGTGCACCACATCCGAGTTTACCCGACACCACAGTAAGATGCCGTCCTTTGAGTCCTTTGAAATCATTTTATCTATAATAAATTATAAAAAATTATGACCTTTATCTACCCTCGGCAGTGTTATAGCACAAGTGCTAGTGGGGCCGAGCAAACAACTGAAACAAAGAATCCCAACTGGCCGGAGACAAACCACTTGGCTCTCCCAAGCACTCACTCATGGATCGGCTCTGGCGCGGACATTTCGCTTTTTTTTTTTAGCTGGATTTGCTTGCACTTTGCGTTCTCCTGAAATTGCCGCTTTCGCTGGAGTGCTAAGTCTTGCTCTTGCCTCTGTGGTAACCCTCAAAGGATGTGAATGACTTTCTTCACCAGCTGAGACACTCGACTTTGAATTTTCATTAAAAATTACCGCTGACCTAGTAGCCCGACTGCATGCATCTTGCACCCACGATCTGCCCCAGGGGGAGGGGGGATCTGGTTCCTTTTTCACATGAAACTCATAAATTGTCTACTAAAACATTGTGAAATATGGAAGCAAGGCCAATTTAAGACCAGGAGACTATACAGGCAAATGATCCCGGACCGCAAATGATCTCCAGACCGCAAATGATCCCCCAATTGGACCGCAAACGATCCCAGGACCGGAACTGATTCCACCGCAAAAAGTTAGGAATGGCGTGGACTTCATGAAAAGTCTATGGATGGATACATATTTCTTTAATTATCCTAGGTGAAAACAGGATAAGTACATCAGGTATAATTAAAGCAACAATATAAAACATTAAGCAGACTGCGCAAAATACCAAATTGACATGTGTCGACTGTATAAATTTTTCGTTTGGGAAACGCACCGTAAAAATAAACATGAACCCTCTGCAATCTAATTAACCACTTACAACTTTTCCCTGTATACTTCTTATAACTGCGTCCTTGGTAGACAGGAGCTTCTATGAAAGTGCACAAGAGTTCTTCGTGCGAGTTACCCCAATGTTCTTTAGATAGATTCATAAACGATTTATCTATCTTGAAAGCAGTACAAGTGGAGCTGGTTCTTTTGCTCGTGCAATTTTCTTTTTACTGTCCATAATCTCTTCTGTGCCGTAGGCTGCGCGAAAATGCATGTCAATTCACTTGGAGATTCTCAGTTGTCTCCAACTTATTGACGATATAGTGAACATAGCATGCATCTTAGGCCCGGACCCAATAAATTCATTCAGGAAAGTACCTAGCTAAACTACAAATTTCAAACACAGGATTCCGTGACGTTGGTTTCATGTTTTAAAAAGCTGTGAAATTTGCATTCAAATTGTTAATACTGTGCATTTCGCTTACGTTATCAAAATATTGTAGTATTGCTGTGAAACTCAGAAAAACGTGAAACCAGAAATACTTATGGAATATTATTGCACAGCAAGGAAAAAGCCAGTTAACCTTGAGAAAACTGAACCGCAAACAGGAGCTGTAATCAGTTGTGGTCTTGAAGTTTCAGTCTCGCTTGTCCTGGGGCCCGTTTCTCGAAGGTCCCGAAACGTTTTCGCACCCGGAAAGCCGTAGCGAGATCTTTAAACCTTGTGATTCCATAGCTGTTTTATTCACATGATATTCTTAACATCAAGAGAGGTTCTCTTCATACAAAAAGTTTCAGGCGTTTACACCTCTTTGTTTTTAGATACAGATAAATTAAAAATCGCTTTGCGGGCCCGAAAAGTTTCCGGGGCTTTCGAGAAACGGGTCCCTGCTGAACTTAAATGTGATTGATTAAGTTCACAATTAACCTTTCAGAATCAAATCAAAGTGTTAACAGTTTTTTGAGTTTCACATTAATAAAAGAAATCGATTATATAATTTTTTAATCCACCGTCCAAATTCTTGAGTCCATACATTGCCCTCTTTTATTGCGAGGCGCCATTTCTGGTGCGGAGATCATTTGCGGTACAATTTGGGGATCAATTCGGGTCCTGGGATCATTAATTTGCGGTCCGGGGATCATTTACGGGCATGTACAGCTCGAGATTGCTATTTAAACAATAGAGTGTTTCTGTCGAGGAACTAAATAGTTCCTCGACAGAAACTAGTTGTTAACTATTTATTTCCTTTAGCAAATATGTTAGTTTAAGAACATCAAATTTCCAAGGGACAGCTATCAGACCGATAGTTCCGATACACTCTATTGTCTTTATTGTTCACCACTAAATTTTCTTCCGTGCACCACTAAAAATCATATTGCATTATTTTCAACTTTTTTAGATGAAAGCCGTTAAAACCAAATGTAAAATTTGGAAAAGAAAACAGACAAAAACCCACTTAATACAATTTCAATTGTTTATTTTCTATAAGCCCGCTTGTTTACAGAAAAATTTTCACGGACGAGTACTATCCATCCGGGTATTTTCCTCGGACAGGCACTATGGATTGATAGTGTCTCTCCGCGGATGAACACTATCGCGTAACGTGATAAATTTAAACCTATAAGAATCGGAGATTATAGGTTATAGTAGTGGTGAACTATAATTATCAATTAGATTTTGAGCTCGAGATTTCTATGAGTTGATAATTGATGAGACCGAAGGCCGATTCAACTATCACCTCATAGAAATCTCTATAAGCCCGCTTGTTTACAGAAAAATTTTCACGGACGAGTACTATCCATCCGGGTATTTTCCTCGGACAGGCACTATGGGTTGATAGTGTCTCTCCGCGGATGAACACTATCGCGTAACGTGATAAATTTAAACCTATAAGAATCGGAGATTATAGGTTATAGTAGTGGTGAACTATAATTAACAATTAGATTTTGAGCTCGAGATTTCTATGAGTTGATAATTGATGAGACCGAAGGCCGATTCAACTATCACCTCATAGAAATCGAGACCGAATAATCTAATTGTTTTAGTAAAATTCTTACTAAAATTTACTTCAGATAACAATTTCCAATTATTTCTTGAGGTATTATTAAACTTTGAGCCTGAAAAAGATCGCTCGGATTGAATTGTCATTTAAAATTGAAGTTGTGTGCGCACACGCATCAGTTTTCTCAATAATTTCAACTTTTTTTAAAGTCAATAAACCGGAAAAGTCCTTCGTCTAGACTTCTCAGGAATTTAATTATCCATTTGCATCAAAATTTTCCTCG
Organism: Orbicella faveolata; assembly: GCF_042242905.1. Taxonomy (NCBI): domain Eukaryota; kingdom Metazoa; phylum Cnidaria; class Anthozoa; order Scleractinia; family Merulinidae; genus Orbicella; species Orbicella faveolata. The sequence goes on from NW_028301540.1 coordinate 31,022,913, forward strand.
AAAAAATTTGGAAAAACGAAAAAAACGTCGCCCTTTCCTAGACGACCTCCGCCACTGCACACTAATGGCTGATATTGTTCAATGGCTCAGCCAATCAGATTACAGCATTTGCATTATTATACAAGTAGAATTCTACTAAAGTGTGATAGTTGACGAGGGCGCAGCCCGAGTCAATTATATAATCTAATTGTTTTAGTACAAATCTACTAGTCGTTCAAAACTTTATCTAAATCCTTTTCACAGACACTTAATTACCGTAATTTTGTTAAGGGGGTATGATACCCTAAAATATAGCGATGTTCATGAAAAATTCAGTATCTTGGAAACACCAGACTTAAGACCCTCGAGGACTTGTCAAAATTTTCTTCGAAATGAGTGTGAAATTTAAGGAAAGTACACAGTGGTATAAGTTTTTTCACGTAGCAACGGCCATAGCAAAGACTGTTTGCTATAAGAGGTAAAGGTAAAGTCTGCATGCGAGCCAAGTGGCCCATCAGGCCGGAGCTTATCCCGGTTTCTGTAGCATGAAGCGACTAGGAGTATTTCTACTCCCCCCGGGATGGGATGCTAGTCCATCGCAGGGTTACCCCCAGCATTAAGTTCGCCGGGACCCATTTATACACCTGGGTGGAGAGAGACACTGTGAGAGTAAAGTGTCTTGCCCAAGAACACAACACAATGTCCCCGGCCAGGGCTCGAACCCGGACCGCGCGATCCGGAGACGAGCGCACTAACCATGAGGCCACCGCGCCTATAAGAACGTGAACGTTTGCTATAAGAACGTGACCAAAAATATAGTTTAGTTTTAACAAATATGAACGAAACTGTTTAGAAAAAACTTTAAAGACATGAACAACTCGATTGGTATGATTAGTCGTGAAAAGCTTTGCCATCACAGACTAATTCATTTCCCTTATGAAAAGGAATATTTCCCACAACTACGGTAACTTTTTACAAAATAGAACAAGCTTTGCACCCCCTCCCCCAAGATCCAATCTGCACCCCCGTCCCCCCCCCCCACGCTATTTGTGGCTCATTAAATTCTTAATACTTCGTGTAAGAAACTTAAAGTACATTTTTCTCAAAAGTTTACTTTTGTACCGACTGACTTCGCGCCAACATTTCTACTTTGCAAGGTTTTTAAGTAGAATTTCCGAAACTTGGGCTCATCAAAGACCAATAGTGTCGTGATGATATAAACCAAAAAATCGTAACATTTTAACGTCTTTCACGTGACATGAGATGATTTCTCCACTGGGTGTGGTAAAAAATAAGGTTATTTCCAAATAAAGCCTGTAAAAAGCACTGAAAATAAGAGTTAATTGTCAAAACTTAGGTTCATTGCACAGAACAAAACAGAAACTTCCACGATATGCTTAGTTGACAGTCAAATCTTGTTTTGTAAAAGAGCAGGAAGTGTTGGCGTCAATACTGTAAAACACTACCTCAAAAGGCTGTGGCTGGTTTCCATAGCAACCATTTGGAGTAAAACTCTAGAAATTTAGTTTCTCTTCTTGAGTGCAATAGCACACAATTGATCTTTCTTCACCATATTTAAACAAACCTTTTGGTCCATTTGAGGGTACCATACCACGTTAACAAGGGCACACTGCTACGCTACTGGCTATCTATCACAGATTATAGTTCACCATTTAATTTTATCCTATTCTTATTGGTTTAAATTGATCACGTGACGCGATAGTGTTCATCTGCGGACAGACACTATTAGCCCATAGTGCCCGTCCGAGGAAAATACCGGATGGATAATACTCGTCCGTGGAAATTCTTCACGGACGAGGGCTCGGCTTGTAGTTGCGGGGCAACCATAAGCCGATAGTTCCTCAACAAGAACACTCTATTGTTTAAATAGATAGTGAGTAGCGTAGTCAATCAGAGAATGGCAGTCGTGATAGAACGCAAGTAGGTTTATACTAATTAACAATTAGATTATTAGCTCTCGATTTCTATGAGTTGATAGTTAATTAGGCCGAAGGCCGAATCAACTATCACCTCATAGAAATCGAGTGCGAATAATCTAATTGTTTTGGTTGAATTCTACCTAAAATTTACTTCAAAGAACCGTTTCCAATTACTCTCGACGTATTAAACTTTGTGCCTTAGAAAGATCGCTCTGATTGAATTGTCATTTGAAATTGAAGTTGTGTACGCGCGCCATCATTTTTTAAAATAATTTCAAGATTTTTTAAGTCAAGAAACCATTAACGTTTTTCTTTTAGTCTTCCCAGGAATTTATTTATCCATTTGCATCAAAATGTTCCTTTAAAGGAGAAGGTCACTCCAAAAATCGTGTATTTTTTCCATCACCAATAAATGTTCACATTGAGTTGAGTTACTCACCGTTGTTTTAGCTTCTGAAGTGGATGCGATCCTAATGAAAAAGAACTGAGAAGTTCGACACCGGAAGCCGCCATTTTGAAAGGATCTTGAAGGCCAGGCCACATATCCGTGACGTCATTCCGTCCGAGAATGTGTTTGTTCCTTTGAGCTTTAGTATGGCTGCGCTTGAAGCTAGAACGTGCTAGTGATTCCGGGGATGATAATAATCAAGTTGAATGGAACGATTGGTTGGAAAATGCTCTGTAGTGTACTTGTGAGAGATGTGCACACGTGCCGACGCAAAGAGAATGTGTTTGTTGCCGAGAACAGCCGGAGTAGGTCACCAAGATGGAAGGTACATTTTGCAGTACAATTGCAATGGACGCAGTTAGCGGAAGAGGAAGTTTATTTTTAATTGTATATTGCTCTCAGAATTGAATTGGTGGCTTAAATAAATCCCCAGTATAATGCTTTTGATCTGATTTGTCTCCATTTTTATTTTACTGGCGGTTCAATGCGGGGGGAGTTCTGGTATCACTGAAATTGACGAGTTTTCAATGGTGTGTTTAAATCGGGCGAATGCTTTCCACCTCACAAGTCTGTGTTTTTACTTATAAAATTTGGATACTTTTTGCCCGTGCTCGTACGTGTTTGCCAGGTTTCATTACAATTACGGACTACGTGGACTCTTGTGAAATACGCAGTGACTTTACATGCAAGATGCGAAGTGAAATCGACGTCTTTGACGTGAAATGTGAAATTGACGACATTCCTTATCATTACATAAGATTTTTTGTGAGAATTGTAATTTGTATTGTTGGAAAGCTAAGCATATGTAATAGATTTTGGATAAAAGAAAAAAGGTATCTGCAACTTTTACATGCGTAAACATTAGCTGATGAAGGAAAATTTACTCTGCTAGTGTGTTTATCCGTATCGCATGTGTCGTGTTTACTGATACTCGCCTCGTTACTTGACAAAGCATGCAGTAAAATTAAAACTTCCTTTTTTTTACCGTAGATTTGCTTTCATTAGCAACTGTAAGTCCCAAAAATGACGTGAATGCAAAAAAACTGTCCTTAATTAATGATGAATCTTGTTGATAAAATTGAAAACAAATTGTAACACATTTCAGGCAAAATATTATTTACAAGCGGATATCGGATTTCGCTATAGCAGGAGTTGTTATCGGTAATTGTCGATATGTAGATAGGACTGATGTACAGTTAACTACTTCTTCCGATGTATTCCAAATCAAATTAGACAGCATTTATAAATTTGTAAGTATTTTACATGTAACTCATCCCTGGCTGTCAAGGTCGATTATTAAACACACTGATTTTGGCCCACAAAAAGAGATTTATAAAGCGAAAAAATACTTTTTCGATAAAAGAAAACCGTACCGGGTTAGTCTGACTTGTAATTTTAAAGAAATCTGCAGGGCATTTGAAGTTCCCACGGTACCCTAAGAAATTTAATAAATCACTTCCAAAAAACCCATGTAGTCGCTATGCATTAATGAACACGAAAACACGAAAACCCTAGCGCCAGTCTACGAAATATAATGAATTAAAGCTTGTAACATGGAAGCTTTTTTTACAAATACTGGTAAGACTGGTAAATGAAGAAAAGAATTTCATTCAGCCATTTTCCCTTTTGTTATAGAAAAAAAGCGGCAAACTGATTATACATGAAACTGACCCGTGATTCACGTCGTTTCAGCGTCTTTTTCGTGAAAATATTTTGCTTGAAGGGTCGAAAATTTTTGGCGACTAAAATACTTGTGCTGGCGACCAAACCTGAAAACTTAGGGGCCAGCTGGCCCCAAGGTTTTATCTTGAAATTCGAGCCCTGTAGTCCAGCGACGAGCTTCGATTTCTTGCGCAGAAATAATAGTTACCCAATCAAGTCAACGACAATTCTGCCGGGCAAAAAGATTTTTAAAAATGAAAAGTACAACTGATAGCTACCTCTTTTCGTTCCTTGCGATGCGCCGTTCGCTTGCAATACGTACCTTTACAAGGGCCTTCCGTTGAAAAATTGTCGGAAAGCATTTTTCTTCAATGACCTCCTTGTGTTTCCAGCCACAAGCTCAAATCGGTATTGAGTTTTGAAACAGTCGTCTGTGAAATGCTCGTTGCACACATACACATTTTCGAGTTTTTTGGTATGAATCTCTCATCCCGACGTAGCTGTTCGAACCACTTCTTTGGCAATTTTTTCTTCTTTCTAGGTAAGTTAAGGAAAGTCACTCCTCTTTCCCTATCCTTTTCGGCTCCGGTTTTAAAGCCCGGGCCGAATTTTTTAGCTCACAACTGAATTTAGAACAGAAAAGAAGAGCTTTAGCCTTTGAGCTTTGCGCCAATTCGGACGGAATGACGTCACGGATATGCGGCCTGGCCTTCAAGATCCTTTCAAAATGGCGGCTCCCGGTGTCGAACTTTTCACTTCTTTTTCATTGAGATCGCATCCACTTCAGAAGCTAAAACAAGGGTGAGTAACTCAACTCAATGTGAACTTTTTATTGGTGATGGAAAAACATACACGGTTTCACCCATAAATGTAATAAAAACCATAAATGTAATAAAAATTAACCATAAATGTAATACTAACCATAAATGTAATAACTTTTAACCACAAATGTAATAAAACCACTAACCATAAATGTAATAAAATTTGCCCATAAATGTAACAAACTGAACAACCATAAATGTAATAAGGCTTAACCATAAATGTAATAAACTAGCTATGACTTCCAAATCAAGGGGCTACAAGCTTGCCATTCTCATTCTTCGTGAAATTGACTTGGCATTTCCGTTTTCCAAAAAAAGTCGGACTGCGCCAAAACTTCGTTTTGTAGTAGAAGGAAAAATCATTAAAAGAAATTTACGAATTGCAAAATACAAAATATGGTTTGAGAATCCAACGACGAAAAGCCATCAGTGTACTTCGGTATCAGTGGAAGATATTACAAGTTTAACAGCCGAAAAAGAAAAACGCAAAAAGATCTTGCTAAGGAAAGGCTAAAGAACAAGGGAAAGAATCTAAATAGAAAGGAGCACCTATCAAGTCATCGCAAAAAATTTTATATTCCTCTTGAAGGCAAGGACAACCATGAAGCATTTTGGGATCAGGGCTTTGATATTTCGTTTAATCCTGCTGGAGATGGTAACTGCCAGTTTGCAGCCGTAGCTAATGCTTTGCAAGATGTCGGCATCTACAGGTCAAATGAAACCCTTCGGCGCGAGGTCGTTCAATATTTATCAGACAATCCCAGTGCCGTGGATGGAAGTTCTCTAGAGCTATTCGCCGCAATGCCATGGTCTGAATATCTCAATACAATGGCACAAAATTCGACATACGGCGATCAGTTAACTCTTGAAGCCATGGCTAACCTTTACCTCGTAGAGATAATTGTAATTTCTAGTCTTGGTCCTGAGGGAAGACCTGTCATTAGTCCTCAGAACTGTGAACCTGTGGCTCGGATTTTCCTGGGCCATTTTTCAGAGGATGAAGGTATCCACTATGTCTGCTTGATCGCTAATAATGGAGTTAATCAAGAAAGCGACGAAGAAACAGAACAACAAGAAGAATCACAAAAACAACAACACGAAAAACAAGTACAACAGCAAGAAGAACAACATGAAGAAGAACAACAAGAAAAAGAAAAACAAGGCGAAGAAGTTGCGGAGGAAGTTAAACTGGAATCGCTGCCAGGGGAGATCCTTGATATGATAGTAAACCTATCCTTGACAGGACATAATCGAACAATTGTTAGTACATATGATGCCCTAAGCCACACATCAACCAAATTCAAAAGATTAATTTCTCGATACATTAGAAGACTTCCGAAAATAAGCGCTAACAGAGACACGTACCCTCGTCTCCACAGCATGAGACAGATTCTTAAGCAGTATGGAAGAGGTAGCGGAGTTGTGTTGGCGTTAAAAGAAATCATAAACAGTCCTCAGTGGATAAATGCTTGGATAAATGTTCTTTTCACTGGCGTTGCAACATGGATGTATGTAACAGCCATCTTTTGGAATAAAGGAAAGAAGTAGGAATAAAAAGGAAAGAAGTAGCTATTGAAAGCTACTTGCCTTGTACTTTCCAGGACGTCGAACGGAAGCACTAGGTTTTTTAGGAAATGTAAAAGACTGTTTTCCACATATGTTAAGGTTACTTTATATATTCGCAATCAACAATAACAGGTATAACGACAATGCAAACTGACTCTTTACACAATATCTTTAATAATTAGTAGCCGCTATTGTGTTGACGTTGTAATAAACCGAGTTTTGTTCTATAGAATTTTGTTAAGTATTTTACCCTTGTATTTCCCATGTGCCTCAAGGGATGTCTAGCATATTTTCTCTGTTTAAAAAACATTTCAGTAATACAAAAGTATAGAACTTGGATCACCTGCTCCACCCAACCAACCTGCAAGTCAGCAGTTCTATTCCGAGAGTCCTATCTCTGTCGATTGTTCTGGCTCCAATAAGGAACATCCAACCCACTCCCCCTCCCCCTTCCCCACCCTACCACCCTGCTTGACACCGAAAAACGTCGGCAGGAAAGCATGGGCACGCGGAAACGGAGAACACAAGTTTGCAAATCCGGGTGGATATATGGGAAAGTTTGAAAAATTAAAACGGGCGTATTCCTTATAAAGTGATGTTTGACTGAATTCGTCTTGACTCAAAGAGAACCTCAATCTCTTTCAAATGGATGGAATATCATCAACCACCAGCACTTCAAACGCTCTGGTATATAGACTTTCTAATCATACTTGGGTAATTCCTTAATGTTCGCAGACCATAATTATAGCTTCTTCGGTTTTGGTCTCCGGGTTAATTAAAATACTAACTTGATGCAAGAGGCCCGTGTCCTGAAGTAAGAAGTGCACAAAGAGAATGACAAGTTTGTAGCCCCTTGATTTGGAAGTCATAGCCAGTTTATTACATTTATGGTTAAGCCATATTACATTTATGGTTGCTCAGTTTGTTACATTTATGGGCAAATTTTATTACATTTATGGTTAGTGGTTTTATTACATTTGTGGTTAAAAGTTATTACATTTATGGTTAATTTGTATTACATTTATGGTTGGTATTACATTTATGGTTTTTATTACATTTATGGGTGATACAGACCTACTCCTTTAAAACTTTGTTAAAACGAAAAGAGCGTCGCCATTTCGTAGACGACTTCCGGCCGCTGCAGTAATGGTTGAAAGTATACGAGTAGCTCAGCCAATCAAATTGCAGCATTTGCATTAGTATACTAGTGGAATTCTACTAATACTTGATTTATATTTTGCCTTCGTTTTCCCTTACAACAAGAACCAGCGCGCGTCATGTTCTTATTCACCTTTTTTTGTATTTTTTAGATCTTGTTTTTTTTTATCTTTTTTTTATTTAAAAAAAATTTGCAAAGCATCAGAAAGAAAAAAACAGACGAAAATCAAGTTACGCGGTTTCTCATTACGCTGTTACGCGATTTACTAACAACCCTGCTTTACTAATTGTGGACACTGAAATAAGGAAACAAATATTATGAATTAAACAGAAACTTGTTAAAACCCTAACTGTGGGAGGCTGACCAATTGGCTATTTACAAAGCGTGGAGGAGTTGAATCTGGGAACGTCAAAAAACTGACATCCTTCGTCAAGATATATTTATTGTTAAAAAGAACTCCTTTTTTCTCACTCAGAAATTGTTATATAACTTTAATTCCCTTGATATTTGATTATGATTATTACTTCAACGATTCTACTTCTTTCCTTACCTCAAATGCATAAACGTATGTGTCGATATCACTCAAAAAAACACCACTCAAAATACACTACTTAAAGACAACAGGCTACCTTACTTTGCACTACATTTTTGCATACTCTTTCATACTTACGAAGAAAAGAGAGACAACCCGTTCTCTAATTGTGTAACAAACTATTTGTATGTACTAGGAGGATAAAATGAATGATTTGATGTGCTGGCGAACATTGCAAATTTGACTTCTTTGGTGGCCGTGAACGGTAAGGGACACCAAATCCGTCGATCCGCCAATATTTTCCTTCAAATTCGAAACCGCATTGTTTAAAAAAACAAATCATTAAAACTGCTTCGGGACTTTTTCGGAAGTTTTTGAGACACCTTCAGACAATCCAGAGCTGTCTTAGACAGGTTCGGAGCCCGTTCAGAGGCCCTCTTCACATTTACATGATCATCGGACATTAACCTGAGTCCTAATCTTAAATAAATGAATAATCTAACGCATTTGCCACTTAGGTTTTTTGGTAAAAGTTCTTCGGTAAACTGGTAGATGTGGATAGCCTTGTCCAAATCGCAAAATCTGTAATGAAGTCAAACATGCTCCATAAGGATGACACTATTCCAATGACAATGCAAAACTCGAGTTTACCTAATCCAGGCCCAATCCGGAAAAAGAAATAAGGTGGATAAAATACTAACATACCGGCCGTAGCCGGGAAAAGATCTATAATCCGAACTTTGTCTAGGATCCACAATCCGAACAGAGTCCAGACTCCAGGCCAAAATTCACAGCCGATCCACAATCCGCAATATTTTAGAAATCCGCGAATCCGTTTAATTTATCGCAGAACTCCGAATGTCCGCAATCCGTGCACTTTTTTAAATTAACAATGAAGCAAGGCTGATTACTAACGACATGATAGAGTCCAACTCGTCTCGCTGTCATGTCGTTGTCCCGTTAAGCTTTATACGTAGTAATTAGCCTTGCTTCATTGTCATTGATGTTTCTATTTTTGGCTGATCTGATCTTTTACAGATCCTATGCGTATACCGATAGCATTCTCGCTTACGGTCCCTTGCACCATTGTATTTAGTGCTTTTTTAAGCCAAATCCGTCGATCAGCAAACGTATTCACCCCTCTCCTCAACCAACAAACGCCTGATAAGAACATGACATGGAATAATATTAAACTACGATGTAAGACATCCAAATTAAATAGAAAGACTAATTGTGAAATAAAATACAGAACACCAAGAGGGACTAGTAAATTGCTCCGCAGGGCCTAGTGTTGTAAAACAAAAACAACGTTTACAAGTGAATATATAAAAGATCATATCTTTAGACTGCAGAGAAAGATATGAAGACATGATTGATCATCGCAGTTATATACGCACAACTTAAGCAGTTGCGAAATTAAAGCCTAATAAAAATTCAGGCCTGAACAGGATTCAAACCCATGACCTCTGCGATACCGGTGCCGTGCTCCACCAACTGAGCTGTCAAGCTAACTGGGAGCTGGTCACGTTGTGAGGTCGTAATATACCCGTAAGTGGCTTCAGAAACAACTGGCACACAAATATAAACTGAGCTCAACAGTGGACAAAACCAGGAGGTTTTCTCCCAAAGAGACTGCTAGTATATAAATCATTACATATGCTTCGTAAGGCTGATTGACTGCAGAATGAGGTTCAGATTCGACTTCAAGACCACGACAGAAATACCCTCAAGACAAACAGAAAACCGTGGCGATAAAAAAAAAGACACAAGGAGAGGGCGTTTACTTGTATTTCGTTTACTGAAACTGAGAGGAAAATTATAAAAATCGAATATTACTGACTTAGAACTGCTTTGAAAGGGGAATCAGCACTGGAATTACTGACGTCAGGTTCACGCACTTTATTGTTTCCTAATTTAAGAAAACTACAAATGATGGCAAGCAAATTGTCAAAAGAGCGGCTGTACTTATACTGTTCTGTAAAGTTTATTTAAAGTAGGTTGAATCAATCAAATAGCAGTATTGAATAAATATTATTTACACGGTTTAAATGACGGCCGAACAATTTTCATGAATGAAAATTACAAAACTCGAGTTTACGAAATACCTACAAATGACGCCACAGGAATTGTCAAAAGAAGGTTTAGAAACCGTTCTATAAAGTTTTTGAATCAAATAGAAAGCAGTATTGAGATAAATAAATATTATTTACAAGACTTAAAACGAAGTATAACTTCTAATATAAGAAAATTACAAATGGAGTCTTCATGATAACTACAAAATGATTGTAAACTCAGTGTTCAAAGAAAGGTTTAAAACCGTTCTGCAAAGTTTCTTAAAGCTACAGAGTTCATTGAATACAATTCAAAGCAGTTTTAAATTCATGTTTTTTTACAAGTTTCAGGTCGACTGATCCTCTCGACTGTTAAGAAGTATCATCAGTTACTGTGATGTTTTCAATTACCATTTATCTAAAAAGAGTCTTAAGTCCTTTACGATAATTTCTACTGAAAATAAAACAGATGCAAGGATTCATGGCACAATTTGTGCGAGTCATGGCAACAACGAAAAAGTATCCGAAGCCACAAGACGACATGTCCGATACAAAAATGGAGAGAAGCCAGTATATACCAAAGGGCAGCCAGCATACTGCAAACCCTAACACAATAGCAATGGCCATCTTTAGCACATTGCTTTCCCTTTGTTGGCGTTGTTGTCCAGCGTTCGCCGATTGTTCACCTGGAATTTTCTGTGACTTGAGCTTTACATAGGTGGTAATGTAAAGTGTGGCTATCAAGAGCAACGGGATAAATGTGAATGTAACAAGCCATGACACTACGTAATTCTCATAGGATGAGGACTCTCCAAAGGCTTCTTTCCAATGCAGCGTACACTTCAACCGTCCTGGATATTCAACATGCTTGTGGGCGAAGAGATATGGGGAAACTAAAGCCATTGCGACGATCCAAGTGGCGAGAATGAAGAACGGACACAGCTTTGAACTGATGAGTGGGGAACGGAGTGGATATGCCACAACTCCAAATCGATCCACTGCTATCAGAACCAGGCTCTGAACAGACACAGCAAAGGATACATTTGGTAAGAAGGCAACCAGCTTACATAAGACCTGGCCAAGAGTACCACCGATTAGCCAGGAGTTTATGTAGAGCCGTTGAATATCCCGAGGAATTAAGAAAATCGGAAACAGCAGATCGGACATGGCCATGTTCACGATTAAAAAGTTGATGGGTTTTCTCATGGTTTTCGTCTTGTAGACAGTTATTCCGATGATGGTGTTCCCAGCCAGCGAAACAAGAAAAATCAGGCAGTAAGCAAAGGTCATGCCGATTTTTTCTGCTGTAGGATTCCAGTAGCAGCTCGATGGCTGTGTTCCATTCATCGTTGAGTTCAAGTTTTCCGACATTGTCGTTCAGTTTCTTTTTCCGCTCTTACGCTCACAAATGAGTTTTCCACTGATTTGTTCTCTTATTAAAGTCACTCTATTTATGTGCTACTGAAGCGACTGGGATAAATGTTTCGCTTGTTGTTGTTATTTACGCGAAAACATATACGGTATGGCAATGTCCACAATCTAATGATAGGCAGATCCACTGCCTTTTTATAAGTCTTGCGACAATAATTAGGCTTGTTATTTCGTGCGCAGCTCGCCACCCGAAACTGGCCTATCAACTTGTGCCACAAATTGCTTTTAATTTTTTATCTTTTTCTTAAATTTCACTGCTGCGCCAGATGAAATACCGACTGCTGTTTTCCTTTTTTCACTTTATTCTGTAGTCTATGATAAACAGTCTTCCATCAAATTTTTCATCACGACAAGTCATGGAGAACAAAGGATTTTCAACACCTGAGCTCAATTCAATTATCCTAATGCCCGAGCAGAAACTGCTTATTGGAGTTTAAAGTTAGAAATTTTAATATCCAGTATACTGACATCGTAAACCGCCAAATCAACTGCTGCTCCGCAAATGAGTTTATTCTGCAGAGACATGAAGTTTTCTCGTGTCAGTATTATCTCAAGTCAGTCTCTTAGCAAAGAGGCTCCTTCTTTGCAAACCGTGCATTGCATATGAATTTTTCAACGGCTGATATCTTCTGAATCTCATTAAAACTTGAGTTCTATAGGTTTCTATAAAAAGTGTTTGTACCTGTCCACATAAAGAGAAAGATCTGGGTGGAGACGGGAGACTGAGGAGAGGGCGTTTCGTTTCTTTTCTTAACATAAACAAAGACTAAAAAGTTTAAATGTTGATGTCGAACAAAGAACTGCTTAATTGCTTTCTTATTTATCCCTTTCCTTAAAACTCCCTCCAGTTCCTAGGGGTAGGATGACTGGAGCAGCTTAACCCGTATGTGCCTTTCATGATTGCTTTGGATTTTACCCGGCGAAATTTGTATTTCATTTCATATCAGTTACCTCTCCGGCTCATCATATTATTTTTCATACGACTCGCTAAGACTGGTAAGGAGAAAGAACACTCTATTTATATTCTACTAAAACCTCGTGGTTTCAGATTTCTCTCTCTAAGAGTGCACGTCAAACATACTTCTGAAATTCACTGTTTTGCCGGTTTTGCGAGAATTTCTGGCCTAACATGAAATGTTGTAAAGTATATATTTCTGGTCTAAGACGATCATGTCATAGGTTAAGTCGCTCAAGAACACCTGGAAGATTTTTAATAATCTTGTGGTATAAATTGCCTTGTAGTAAAGACTGTTTTCACATTATTATTATCTTGCCCTTTTTTTTTTACAATCTGATTGTTTGTTGCAGCTTAAGCTTTTAGTATTTGAATTTACTTCCTTTATTTCTACGTTCGTCTTATTGCAGTGCAAGTCAGGAAAAGCAGGTCTGATAAAGAGGATTCAACGCAAACTAAAAGCGCTGTAAAATGTCTTAAATTCGTTCAGTATTAGTTCTCCCATCCTTTAGACATAATTCAATACCAAGCGTGATCAACTTTTTCTGTGCCTCAAGAACATGTAAATGAAAAGCGCCGCTATAATAACCATAATACAGAAAATGCTCGCCCATCTTAACTTGCAAACAGCTGGTTAAGGTGAATGTCGAATCAAGTTAAAACGAAGACTCGAAGCATAACCATTATTTTACACTATTCATTCCTGATATCAAGATATCATTTGAATTGTGTTTATGTCTGTAATTAAGCAGCCGTTAAAGCTTTTAGCTACAAGACTGCGCACACCGGGTCAGACTGGAACCCGTCTACGTTCTACGGCTTCTATGTTCAGTATCTGTAATAGTCTATGTTCTTATCTTCTATGTTTTTCAGGTTCACTAGGTAACGTGAAAGGATTTGTATATCTTTCCTCTTAGCTTTTTCTTTAGAGTAATGTTTCTTTTTCACTCAATAATATCCCAGTTAGCGTTTTATGTTGCATTTAAGGCAGGTATCTGCAGTATGGAAAATATTTGCGTTTCCACGCGATAACATCGTGCAAATGCATCCTGTTTATGCTTCCCACACAGTCAACAGACAGTGAGTTAATTAGGCGTCAGTTTATAGATATTTTTCTTTTCTGAGGAAACTAAGTTAACAAAAGCCTCGCCGCCTTTATAATTTTAAGCTGACGTCTGATAAAACACTTACATATCAGAGAGTAGTTACCTAAATTTCAATATTGCAGAATATATAATTTCAATTCATCTGTGTTCACAATAAAACTACTGTCACCTGAATTTTTAGCGTAAAATTTATTTTAATGTTCTTACTTTTGTTCTAAATTTTCTCTGCCTATCTTTTCAATGTAGGTCAAAGATAATAAACTACTGAATATATTGGCTTCATGATTTTGTTTTATTAAACTCTAGCATATATCACTGACAGTTTAACTAGCAATTACGTGCTCCTCTTAATAAGAAAAATCGTTCCTCATTTGTTTTGATAACGCCAACCGTGTAAATTATTGTCATTTTAAGTCATGTCACACTCTCCTTTCAATTCAACAGCCCTATTCAAGAGGCCGCGAAATATTATTGATAATACAGAGTCTTGCACCTGTTTAGAATTAGCCTCTGAAGCTGGTGGGATTTTGCGCGCATGTGCTTTGTTTTGGCGGCGGAGGTTCAAAAGAAATAAAACCTCTAAAGTTCGATGAAGCACCCTTAAAAAACATGCTTGCCACAAAAAAGTCAAGTCACGTAACCAAATAACTGACACACTAAACTGCTCGCTGAATAGTGTTATGAAAAGTCAGAAAGTTTGATTGCTATAGATGGAATATTATTTAAGCTTGAAATCAGCGGAGGCACTTCAAGCCCACACCGACCCCTCCCACGTGCTAAAACGGGTTAATAAAATAATAAGCAAGTGTTGATCAGTACATAGTCCCAAATAAAATATGTGGAAAAAGACTGTGTGTGTGTAAATTTTTTTGTGGTCATTCATGCTCTCGAATGGCCGCTGACAAACCCAACAAACGAAGGCATTATAACTTTGAGAATGTGTTCTCAGCTTTTCACAAATTCACAAAACAAGACTTTTTTTGTGAATTTATTGGAATATATAGTCATCGGGAACACGATCCAAAAACACAAATGTTTAAATTTACTTACAGCCTGCGTAACAAGCGTTCCGGCATAACAAAAGCTCTCCTGCATTCTGACCTCGCGCGAATTGGAACGATAGCAAAAAAATTCCTACTTTGTCTATTAATTTGCTCTCGTTCCAAGTTGCGTACTTACAAAATGCGGAAGACGCCCTTTGTACGAGAGCGCTTGCAATGCAGGTTAGCTTAGGAGTTCGCCCCTGAAAACTATAATTTGAGTGCTCAGTGACAAGTTGTCAATCAATAGTGAAATGAACTCAGCCGTGAAAATCAGAGGGCGTTTTTCAGGATCGACGGGTTTTCGGGCAGACGTTCCGTCTCTAACCCCACCACCCGCTGCTTCCTCGATCTCTTTGCTCTCGCTTTCCGAGTTAACTTAAGCCTCCCTATCAAAGCGAGGCCTGGTGCAACTCAATTCATATGAAAATGAGTTAATAAATAAATAAATAAATAAAATCCTTAATTTAAAACACGATTATCGTTTAAGCACTACATGCTTCAGGGTTTGATTTGCATGTGAATGAAATCTTATTTTCATATGAAAGGATGGGCAACAAGACTCGCATTGAGAAAGAAATGTCGACTTTCCGAAAAGCGAATCATTCAACCAAAAATTCCGGAACTTCAGGGAGGAAAGTCACATATAACGGTAATTCACGGTAAAAATTTTGCGAAAAACTTCGTTGCCTTACCTCGCAAGGTTGTGCTCTTTTCCGGAAATTTCGCAAAATGCCGTTCATTCATCACCGGAAATTTCCGGAAATTCAAACCGGGATCTTTTGTTGAATGGGTTTTCGCATAAGAATAGTATTTATTTTTGAGGAAACAATTGACTCAATAGCATAGAGCTGCTTGTGAAACACTCAGAGAACACAATCATTTTCCAGCTGCGAGCTGAATTGTACAGTCAAACCAACCAGAAGTAATATTTGCTTGGTGGTACTCTGTCACAACCGGCTAGCAATCCAAATTTGTTAAACATGTTAAAATTGCTCGCGTAGGCTTCCACTCGAGTTGCAAGTCAAATAAACAAATTGTGTGAAATAGTTCTAACCGTAAGCTCTAAGGAGGTTGCTCTTCTGTACCAAACTGCAGCAAACTTGCTGAAAGATACAGTTTCCATTCCTACGAGTTGCAATCATCATCTTCTCCGAATGAGCTGCTTGGTGGGTGTGACTGAAGTTGCATTTGTCAAGGTAGCAAAGTCGATCGAGTTAATGTAAATGAACCCCTACGGTTTCCTGCTGTACATAAACTGAAAATTTACGAAAGACCAAGAATTGCGCGCAAGTTTATTCTATTGTCTGCGGAGCCTCAAAAGAAATAAAAACCTCTAAAGTTCGATGAAACGCCCACTGAAAACACGTTTGCCACAAAAACGTCAAGCCACATGACCAAATAATTGATACACCAAAATGCTCCCTGAGTAGTTTTTTCCAAAAGTTATAAAGTTCGACCTCTATAGCTGGAATATTATTTAAGTAACAAAAGTTTGAAAAGATAGCAAGCAATTTGTGCACACACCCCTCCCACCTACTAAAACGCGTGAAGTGTTGATCATTCCGTGGTCCCAGATGAAATATGTGGAAAAGGACTGTGCGTAAAATGTTTTTGTGGTCATTCATTGCACTCGAATGGGCGTTGACAAACCCAACAAATGTCGCATTATAACTTTGAGGATGTGTTCTGAGCTTTCCACAAATTCATGACAACAAATGAGTTTTCTTTCGTGAATTTTCAAATTTACCTGTGGAAGCTGATACCGTTAAAAATTAAGCCGGATTTGAAAGTATTCTCCGTTTTTGACTCAGCAAAAGTTTCAATTAGCAAGGATGTATTTTAACAGAAGTTAGATGACTAGATGTTCCATGTATTCTGGAATTTAGAGACAGCTAAGATGTCCTAAGGCAATTTCCACTTGGCTTGTGGCAAAGAGGTGAAGATGATAAACGTCCATCAGAACGTAATGTTTTTCAGGACTGTTGGCTCTGAAAGTCGACTGTATGATTGCTAAGAAACCGCTGTAATCCTTAACATAGTGAAAATTGCATTAAGTACGAAGTTCGTATATAAATCATTACATATGCCTTGTAAGGTTAATAACTTCAGAATTCGGATAAGTGTTCACATATCCCGTAGCGGTGTCCCAGGCCGTCACAGGGATGTCAGCGGGATATGAGAATCTGGCTTTGGTCTCCTCTCTGATTGGCAGCCGCGGTTTCCCGCTGTTTTCTTCTACAGTCTCCAGGTCAAGGGTAAACCTTTTTTATAAAATAAATACACATTGGCAACATCGTTCTAACAGAAAACAACATACGAAAACTAGGTTGAGGTTGTAAGGGCGTTTAAAGAGGAGTTGCAGGTTATGGACATATTTGACCTCGCCTTTGACATGACATGACGTTGGATCAAAGTTGTACAAAGTCGTGGTGTCTTTGAACGCCTTTCACACGCATCAAATTTGGAGTCAAAGTTATTGACATCTTTGACCTCGCCTTTGACAGGGAACAAATTTATGGCAAGTCCATAATCATGTGTACTGAAGGCATCTGCGGTCGAATGTCAACCGATACCCTCGATCGATTTTGGATCGACAATTTAGCGGCACCTCGGTTGACATCTCGATCGACACTGCATCGACATCTTGTTCAGCGACATCTCGGTCGACAGTCCACTAATTTTCGATCAATGCATATGAGTCGGTCGACACTCGGCCCACTATTGACCGACTGTTGATCGAGTGTCGACCAAGTATCGATTGGGATGTCGATCGATATTTGGTTCCTCCTTTGACATGCGTCAAAAGTTTGGACCAAAGCTATCATCATATTTGACCTCGTCTTTAACGAATATCAAATATGCAGTAAATCCAATTTTTGGGGGATCTACCCATCCCCTGGAGTGCTGCATGAGTATGCTGCACATCAATTCCTTCCTTCCTCTCAGGTTTATAACTCAACGAACCTTTCTGGTAATGATCAATGGCGCTAAGCCACGAGTGCGGAAGGGTTGCCTTCGACTGTGCCCGACTTTGCCATCTCCTTAA
Organism: Orbicella faveolata; assembly: GCF_042242905.1. Taxonomy (NCBI): domain Eukaryota; kingdom Metazoa; phylum Cnidaria; class Anthozoa; order Scleractinia; family Merulinidae; genus Orbicella; species Orbicella faveolata. The sequence continues at coordinate 31,040,652 of NW_028301540.1, forward strand.
CCGCGCGAGTGGGAAGATGACAGGCACAGCCCAGCCCATACGGAAAACTGACTTGACGGCTTGGACGGAGTAAACCAGCTGAACTTTGTCGAGTATCATTGTCAGATAAAACACTTGTCTTTATTGTTGTCCTAGAATTTCTAGTTTTTTTAGACATTTATCTGTTAGACTAAATGAGTAGTGTTATGTAAGAAGGCACTAAGTTTTGCTAACCGTCAAATAAGGGTTATTTATACTGTCAACAGGGAAACGGGAAAATTTAGTTTGGCGGTCCACCCTCAGTGTTTTTTTCGTTTGAATCATCTGACAGAGTAGAGTGACATAATTTGGCTATCTGCAATACTTGGACCCCCAGTATTGTGGAAATCACGGGCCAGACAAATTCTAAATCATTGCCTTTTAAAGGGGGTTCTTTTTAATTACCAATTCATCATGACTTTGTCGCCAAGGAAGATTTCTAACCGTCATATTTTGAAAACCAGACCTCTTACGGATAAGCTTTTTTGCACAGGTTTGTTCCATAGAAGACTTCTGCAAAAGTTTCAACTCACAGCCATATTTGACCAGTCATGTGTCCAGAATGGTAAGCACCCTAAAACTTAACAGGCATCTAAATCCAAAGCTTTAAATCAGTGTCAATACATTAAGAACGTCCAGGTGCTTAATGCTACGTATGGGTTTTATAAAACTCGCAATATCATTAAAGTTATCAGGTAATAAACCCCCGTATTAAAGACTTTCTACAATAGCTTTCCTCTTTAACGGGTAAACAGTAATTCCATACGTACGGTTACAAAGAAGGATAAATTATTTCTGATTCATAAGAAAAGTCAGAACTCTTCCTCTTTTCTTCCAAAATTCTAAACGTGCGACTTAGGACTGGCACTAGTTACGCACGCGAAATCACATTTTTTCACAGCAAATGTTCCCTCATATAAGTTTACCATTTAGCACTGCAAAACGCTCCAAAATGGCTTTCCCAATTCCTCTAAATATCGCCTTCAGCAATCCCTTAGCAACTGCTCTAAATCTGTAGTTAAAAAGGCCCCCCTTAAACGCATGTTAAAAATGTTTCTTCAATTTCAAAGAACAGTTTTCTCCAAATGTGTAAGTTCTACTACTGCGCATGCCCACACCAACCGCTGTCCTACTAAAGCTGCTTTCAGACAACACAAGAAAGTCACACTCGGCTAACATGAAGTGGTCATGTAAAACTCCCATCATACTCTCATCTGAAGGCGGTTTTTCACCTTTGTTGAAGATATCTAAATGTTCTGGCTTATGTTCTGCGGTGATAACCTTTTCTGCAAAGTGTTTTCTCGCATAATCTTTCACTAGGAGACTGTCCGCCGCTAGAAACCATCGCGCATGTTTTCTACCACCAAGATTGAATAGTTTTCGTTCGACTTTCGTTGCACACCAGAAATATTTTTGAAAATCAGACTCAGAAACTCTTGTATGATTTCTCCCGAACGGTTTATCCCCTAGTCGAATATGAATTCCTATGACGAAGGCGCTGTTTTTACGAAGCTTTTTTCTCGTGTTTTGTAAAGCGTTCTGCAAACGAGGAGTTGTGTGGAACAGGAAATCAAACGCGCAGCCTATCATTGCGTACCGCTGGGAGCCTGGTAACAGGGGGATGATTTCCATGTCTTGCGCTCGTTGCATCAGATATTTGTTCTTCTGCATTACGCCTTCCGCAAAATATAAAATTGATGTTACAATTTCCACCGGTTTATCGAAATAAACCTTGAAATTTTCTTTTTTCACCAAATTCACCACAGCTGAAGTGTTTTTTGTTAACCAACCGTCGAGAGCTTTGTTTGTATGACCACCAGTTCTCCAGTAATGTTTGCGTGTTTGCAAAAGTGGAATCTGAAAAGTCCAGTTGATATTCTTTGGCGTCAGAAAGCTTTCTAACGGTTTGGGTGCTTTCCAATGAATCAAAAACGCCCGATCAGTGAGAATTGCCAAGTAAAACAACGAGACCATTGCGTAAACTCGGTTACCGTAACCACAACAGCCTTTGTTTGTCCAAGGACAGGAGTAAACGAGAAATTTCGCTTCTCGCTTGTTTTTGATGATGTCTTGGTGCAGAACTTGATATTTTGACTGCCATACTTTGCCACAGATATCTGGAGAACTGTAAAGCTTTTGAGTTTGCAATGTAGTTTCTGGTCCCTCCTTCGTGGCGCTTACAACTCTTTTATTCGTAGTTTTAACTGCAATAAACAGAGAAGCACCCGTCATCACGAGGAATTATGGAGTAATATATCAAATAATAAATATAATATAATAAATTCCTCAGGGAACATCTTTCGTTTTTTTTTTTTTTTTAAGAACTGTCTTAAAACAAGACGTAGTGACATACATTCTTATTTTATTAGAGGTAGCACGAATCTTTTTTTCGAGCAAAAGAGAGACTGTTCGCAGTCTATTGGACATTTGGCTTACCTGGCACAATGATGGTTGCTTTTTTCACTATTTCTTCTTGATACTTAAATATTCCTGTAAAAAGTACCATTGCAATGACTAATATGGCAAGAATGGGCCATCTGAGAATGCGACAAAGACGGCGTGACATCGCTGCTTTGTGGTTGGGACAGTAAGGGCTCAGCTTATGCCTCAAAAAGGAGAAAAAACCGGAATCATGCTAATGTTAATTTGGATAAAGAGAAATATGATAAAAGTAAAATATACCGTAAACTGCCGCTTAAAAGCCTTGGGCTTATACAACTTCGTAAGGGTTTTTAGATTGGCTTATAAACGGAGGGGCTTATATCCTAACAGGAATAAAATAAACGGTCCGCAATGCGTACTTGAGGGCTTATGGCTAGTGTTTTACATTGGGTTGTCGTATTCTAGTCTTTCGAGTGGACAATTTCGTGCTAGGAACGTCCTTGAGCCTGCTGGTTTAGGAAGGGCTTTCCACAAGTTACTCGAGAGTTTCCCAAAAGGTTGCTTGAGATTTCCCAAAAAATTGCTCAAAAGTTGCTCCAAAAGACGTTGCTCAAAAATTGCCGTCCCCCAAAAATCAAAAAAAAATTATTGCTCTCTTCCTTTATTTGATTTGATGCAAAAATATGCAAATTGTACAATAAAAGTAAGATTTCTAAGCATTTTTGTGCAATTTTGAGGCGTAACCAGCGTTGTTGAATACCTTTGTCTTCCATTAAAACCAAATTTAATGTATGATTAAAGCTACGCATCAATATTAATATTAATCTAGTAAAAATACTAGTAACCAATAAAATTGTTGTTGCTGTTGTCAAGACTTCTAACCATTTTCATGCAATTTAACTGCTGCAATCAGAGTTGCTAAACGCATGTAAACCTGTCCTTAATCTAAACTAACTTATGTTGTACCAGACTACCAGTACATAGAAATGCACGTCATTTTCAAGGCACTGATCGTCCGTCGTTTCTTTTCATCAGGTCTACAATACTCTGGTCCTTTTTCGTGCTTTTTGCAATAACTTTCTTTGATTTGATATGTTACTGGGATGCAATGTGCTTTATAACAGAGCTTTTCGTTTAAGACACGGTTTCCTTGCGTGCATCACATCTGAGTTTACCCGACACCACAGTAAGATGCTGTCTTTTCAGCCCTTTGAAATCATCATTTTATTTGTAATAAAATATAAAAAAACATGACCTTTATTTACCCTCGGCAGTGTTATAGCACAAATGCTAGTGGGGCCGAGCAAACAGCTGAAATAAAGAATCCCAACTGGCCGGAGACAAACCAGTTGGCTCTCCCAAGCACTCACATCTGGATCGGCTGTGGCGCGGACATTTCGCTTGTTTGTTTTTTTTTTTTTTGCTGGATTTACTTGCACATTGCATTCTCCTGAAATTGCCGCTTTCGCTGGAGTTCTCAGTCTTGTTCTTGCCTCTATGGTGACCCTCAAAGGATCTGAATGACTTTCTTCACCAGCTGAGACACTCGACTTTGAATTTTCATTAAAAATTACCGCTGACCTAGCAGCCCGACTGCATGCATCTTGCATCCACGATCTGCCCCAGGGGGAGGGGGGATCTGGTTCCTTTTTCACAGGAAATTCATAAATTGTCTACTAAAACATTGTGAAGTATGGAAGCAAGGCCAATTGAAGACCAGGGGACTATACAGGCAAATGATCCCGGACCACAAATGATCTCCAGACCGCAAATGATTCCCAAATTGGATCGCAAACGATCCCAGGACCGGAACTGATTCCACCGCAAAAAGTTAGGAATGGCGTGGAGTTCATGAAAAGTTTATGGATGGATACATATTTCTTTAATTATCCTAGGTGAAAACAGGATAAGTACATCAGGTATAATTAAAGCAGCAATATAAAACATTAAGCAGACTGCGCAAAATACCAAATTGACATGTGTTGATTGTATAAATTGTTCGTTTGGGAAACGCACCGTAAAAATAAACATGAACCCTCTGCTATCTAATTAACCATTTACAACCTTTCCCTGTATACTTCTTATAACTGCGTCCTTGGTAGACAGGAGCTTCTATGAAAGTGCACAAGAGTTCTTCGTGCGAGTTACCCCAGTGTTCTTTAGATAGATTCATAAATGATTTATCTATCTTGAATGCAGTACGAGTGGAGCTGTTGCTTTTGCTCGTGCAATTTTCTTTTTACTGTCAATAATCTCTTCTCTGCCGTAGGCTGCGCGAAAATGCATGTCCATTTGTAAAAAAGTGTCACAACGTATTGCGGTGCTCAAGAAGATTAAGCGTAACCTACCTCTCGCTGAGCGTAAGCTTTATTTCAACGCCTTGATCAAGCCGATAATGTTGTATGGCTCGTGTGCAAGGTGCACTGCGTCAGAAGGGAACGTTAACCGCGTATCCAAGCTGCAAAAGCGAGCAGCTCCAGTAATCTTGGATGCGGATATCGGTGAAAGAAGCGAGATCCTTCTCAGACGACTTGATTGGCTGCCACTTAAGGAAGAATTAAACCTTGAAAGGACTAGTTTAATATTTAGGGGCATCAAAAATGAAAATAATTGTCCGAGCTATATAACAGGACTTTTAACGAGAAACTCAGACCGACACACCAGAACCAGTCGCTATGGAAAATATAACTTAGTGTGCCCCTCCTATAACAGAGAAACGGAAGGGGGGCGAACTTTAGAAAGATCGCTCGGATTGAATTGTCATTTGAAATTGAAGTTGTGTGCACGCAGCATCATTTTTTGAAAAATTTCAAGATTTTTAAAGTCAAGAAACCATTAATGTTTTTCTTTTGGTCTTCCCAGGAATTTATTTATCTATTTGCATCAAAATGTTCCTTCAAAACTTTGTTAAAACGAAAAAAGCGTCGCCATTTCGTAGACAACCTGTGGCCACTGCACTAATAGTTGAAAGCATACGAGTAGCTCAGCCAATCAGATTATAGCATTTGCATTAGTATTCTAGTAGAATTCTACTAATACTTGATATATATTTTGTCTTCGTTTTCCCTTATAACAAGAACCAGCGCGCGTCATGTTCTTATTTACCTTTTTTTTTTTTTGTATTTTCTAGATCTTTTTTTTTTACCTTTTTTTATCAAAAAAAATTTACAAAGCATCAGAAAAAAAAAACCAGACAAAATCCAGTTACGCGGTTTCTCATTACGCCGTTACGTGATTTACTAACAACCCTGCTGTACTAAATGTGGACACTGAAATAAGGAAACAAATATTATAAATTAAACAGAAAATTGTTTAAAACCCTAACTGGTGGGAGGTTGACCAGTTGGCTATTTACAAAGCGTGGAGGAGTTGAATCTGGGAACGTCAAAAAACTGACATCCTTCTTCAAGACATATTTATTGTTAAAAAGAACTCCCTTTTTCCTCACTCAGAAATTGTTATCTAACTTTAATTCCCTTGACACTTGATTATAATTATTACTTCAACGATGCCACTTCTTTCCTTACCTCAAAACATAAACGCATGTGTCGATATCACTAAAAAAAACATCACTCAAAATACACTACTTACAGACAATAGGCTACCTTACTTTGTACTGCATTTTTGCATACTCTTTCATACTTACGAAGAAAAGTGAGACAACCCGTTCTTTAATTGTGTAATAAACTATTTGTAGGTACTAGGAGGATAAAATGAATGATTTGATGTGCTGGCGAACATTGCAAATTTGACTTCTTTTGTGGCCTTTAACGGTAAGAGACAAGGCAGGCGCTGGTAAGAAGTAAAATGACCGCCCATCATATGATGGCATACAAACGACAGACACACTAGACAGAAGCTAGCGACTGTTGTTTGAACAGAATCACAATGACTTTCACAGTTACAACAATGAAAAGAGCTACGGATATGTCTTTGCTCTGAAACGCAACAACGCCTCAAAACACGAATACCTTTGCTGACAAATAATAGAGTTAAATTTCCACAGCTTTCGCGATCGATAAAAGTCATGAAGGAACCGTTTTCTGTCGGGCCTGCCCCGCGAACCAATCAAGGCTTTCGTTTGGAATGAAAGAGTTTTGTTTGCTATCATACGCCATCAGTGCATACCGAGTTTTCAGTTGGGCTTTGCTTTACAATCACATTTAAGTGGAAGTCCCGCTAAAAGCGGTCCACTCGACTTCGGGACCAAAAAATAATTTTCCCCCATTTTTTGTCAGTGAAAAGGGTTTGGCACATATATACATAAAAAAAAAAGTAATTTATTGTTTTCAAATTTCGTATTTTTGCTTTACTACGAGCCAAAATTGAATTTTGGCCGAACTGAGGTTGCCGGCCGTGATCGGAAAGGTAAAATTCACCGATTTTGTGTGGCGTGCTACGTCCCCTAAAGTGCAGCTCACAGAATTTCGTTTTCATGCAAATTATAAGGTACATTCATTACTTTGACTGACGAAATATGGAAACTTTTCGGAAAATTCTAAGCTTACCAACGAGGCTGGAAGATACCCTACTCTGAGGCCTTTGTTCACCTACTAAAATTTAGCTAAATTTGAGGGAGAAAATCTCAAAAGTTGGGTCTAAATGAAGGCTAAAAAGCACATCTCAGTAAATTTCTTACCTTAATAAACCGTTCTATAAGTTCAAACCGCTAGGTATCTCCTTGGATTGCACGCGAAACAGATTAAAATCTGCCACAGTCAGTGTATTTACATAACCATCGCTCGTGTCAATGCTCATTTGCATAACCATTGTACTGAGGTTAAAATACTTCTGCTGCCGTTCAGGTTCGTTTGTTGACCTTCTGAGTAGTAGCAAATAGCTTCCTCTAATACTTGGATACACTGTAGATCCAGTTTCGAGGTGAAGGTTGTGTTAAAGTTGATCAATTCTCAAGACTTGCGAGATACTCCAAAAGTAAATTATGGCGGTCTGCACAAATTAACCGTAGCTGTCGTCCCGATAAGTTCCTTCAGTAAATTCTGCCGCAGATCGAAGTAACACTAGGAGAAGACAAGATTCGCAAGTTTTCATTTACCGTTTAATGGCAACTGAATCCTGTACTGTACTGGGAACTTGAGGGCTATGTGCCCGAATTTGAAAAACGACAACAACGAACACTTAACGGTTGATCGCTGATTGCTTGCCGGTTGATTGCCAGTTGATTGCCGGTTGATTGCCGGTTGATTGCCGGTTGACCGCCGTGCCGGCGGCTTTGTCCCAGATATGTCGGATGAATATGAAAATCAGGCTTTAGCTTCCTCTCTGATTGGCCAGAAAAACGCGGAAGCCGCTGGCAGCAGCGTTTTCCCGTCGTTTTCTTCTACCATCTCAAGGTCAATGGAAAACATTTTTATCAAAAAAAAATACACATTGGCAAGAAAGCAAGCTTTAATTTAATTCAGTAAATGGTTTGAACCCAGGAGTATCAGTAGTTCGTATAGTGTGATCGTCCGGGTGAGTGTAGTTCTGAAAAGAACTGTTGTTGGTGACTGACGTTTCGACAACCTGAGCGGAAGTCATCTTCAGAGTCAAGTGAATAGTGTTTGTCAGTCGATGATCTTATAAGTCTGGTCCGTTGAACGTGATTGGTCAGTATAGCCATGATGGTATTGGCTGAAAGACTCGTGTAAAGTTTGTCATCAGTCATTGGTGGGTTTCGATCCGTCTATTGTTAGTCAAGTAGGTCGGTTTTGGTCCGTGTATTGTTAAGTCGGTCTGTTAGAAGTCCGTTTGTCGGTTTCGTTTCTGTCGTGGATAAGTCGTTTGTAAGGCGCCGGTAGTTGTTGACATCTGTTAAGAGGCGTTTGTTCTAGGTTAGTGTACCAGCTTTCCAGAGTCAGTCGTTGAAAATAGTTTGTACTGTAGTTTAAGCACTGAGCAGAGTCCCAGTCAATGTTGTGGTTTGTCAGTTGATGATGTACAGCAATGTGATTGTTGGCATCACCATTTCTCGTGGCTCGTTTGTGTTCAGTCAGTCTCGTGTTAAGGTTTCTGCCAGTCTCACCAATGTAGGAAGCCTGGCAGTCGGAGCATTTGATCTTGTAAACTGCTCCCTGTCTGTCGTTAGGTTCGTCTCTGTCTTTCACGTTGGTCAGTAAGTGTCGTAACGTAGTTGTAGGTTTGTGGGCTACACGAATGTTGTAGGGCTGTAGGATCCGCGAGATGGTCTCAGAAGTGCCCTTAATGTAAGGTATAGTCACTGTAGTAACAGGCGTAGGGTTCCTGTTCGTAGCGTCAGCTTCAGTAGGTCGGTAAATGTTTCGTCTAATAAAGTCAGCGTTGTAGTTGTTTTTGTGAAAAACACGTTCAAGGTATCTGTTTTCGTCACGTAAGCTGTCCGGTGTGTCACAAACTAGTTGCGCTCGTCTCGTCAAAGTCTTTATAGTCGTGGCTTTGTGTGAAGTCGGGTTGTAGGATGATTCGTCAAGTAATCTGTCGGTATGCGTTGGTTTTCTGTACACTGTCGTTCGTAGTTCGTTGTTGTCGCGGCTTACCAAACAGTCTAGAAAAGGAAGTTTTCCATTTTCTTCGATCTCTTTAGTAAACTGGATGTCGGCGTTCTGTTCGTTTAGGTGGTCGTGAAAATCGTCAATTTCGTCTTTGTGAACGGCGGTAAAGGTGTCGTCAACGTAGCGTAACCAAAGCGGTATCGTCTGTCGGCAAGTTGCAAGGGCGCGTTCCTCCACGTCAAATCCACCTGCAGACGTCTGGTCAAAGCACGGATAAACGACTGTCACAGAAGACTCAACTACTGCAACAATAGACTACAACAACAACTTGACAAACTTAAACAACTGTTACCGACTAACTTACTTGACACTGTTATGACAATCGCCGACAGGCGAGCCGACAAAACCACAGACCGCGTTCGTACTGAACAAGAACGAAAACTGACAACACTTCAACGCAATAAAGACAGAAAACGACC
>NW_028301540.1:31052500-31185000 GCF_042242905.1 Orbicella faveolata
TACTCGATCGATACTCGATCGACAATTCAGTGGCACCTCGGTTGACACTCGATCGACAGTCCATCGACATCTCGGTCGACAGTCGGCGACAGTCGGTCGACAGTCGAATAATTTTCGATCAATCCATAACGCTCGGCCGACTATCGACCGACTGTTGATCGAATGTCGATCGAGGGTCGAGTGAGTGTCGACCGAGTATCGATTGGGATGTCGATCGATATTTGATTCCTCCATTGACGTTCGTCAAAGTTTGGATAAAAGCATTGATCATCTCCTTAGCCGCGCGAGTGGGAAGATGACGACAGGCGCAGCCAAGCTCATGCGGACAACTGACTTGACGGCTTGGACGGAGTAAACCAGCTGAACTTTGTCGAGTATCATTGTCAGATAAAACACTTGTCTTTATTGTTGTCCTAGAATTTCTAGTTATTTTTAGACATTCATCTGTTAGGCTAAATGAATAGTGTCATGTAAGAAGGCACTAAGTTTTGCTAACCGTCAAATAAGGGTTATTTATACCGTCAACAGGGAAACGGAAAAATTTAGTTTGGCGGTCCACCCTCAGTGTTTTTTTCGTTTGAATCATCTGACAGCGCAAGGTAACATAATTTGGCTATCTACAATACTTGGACCCCCAGTATTGTGGAAATCACGGGCCAGACAAATTCTAAATCACTACCTTTTAAAGCAGGTTCTTTTTAACTACTAATTCGTCATGACTTTGTTGCTAAGGAAGGTTTCTAACCGTCATATTTTGAAAACCAGACCTCCTAAGGATAAGCCTTTTTTGCACAGGTTTGTTCCATTGAAGAATCCTGCAAAAGTTTCAAATAAACGTCAAGTAAATGAACTTAGCTTCTTTTTTTCAACATGCGTTTTATTGCCATGTTTATCACCGCAGTTTGCGTGTTATTTCTTATCAAGCTACGATGGCCAAAGAAAAAGAGTATTTACGACATATTTGACCAGTCATGTGACCAGAATAGAAAAAACCCCAAAACTTAAAAGGCATCTAAATCCGAAAATTTAAATCAGTGTCAATAGATTAAGAACTTTCAGGGCTTAATGCTACGAATGGGTTTAATGAAACTCGCATTATCATAAAAGTTACGAGGTAATAAACCCCCTTATTAACAGACTTTCTACAGTAGCTTTCCTCTTTAACGAGTCAACAGTAATTCCATACGTACGGTTATTAAATTATTTCTGATTCATAAGAAAAAATCGGAACTCTTCTTCTTTTCTTCCAAAATTCAAAACCCCCGCGGTTTGGGACCGGCACTAGTTGCGCACGCGAAATCATATTTTTTGTCAAAGCAAATGCTCCCTCATATAAATTTACTTTTAGGCACTGCAAAACACACTAAAATGGCTTTCCTCTAAATATCGCCTTCAGCAATCCCTTAGGAACTGCGCTAGATCTGTATTTAAGTAGGGCCGTCTTAACGCATGTTAAAAACGTTTCTTCAATTTCAAAGAACAGTTTTCTCCAAATGTGTAAGTTTCACTACTGCGCATGCCTACACCAACCGCTGTTCTACTAAAGCTGCTTTCAGATAACACAAGGAAGTCACACTCGGCTAACATGAAGTGGTCATGTAAAACTCCCATCATGCCCTCATCAGAAGGCGGTTTTTCACCCTTCTTAAAGAAATCTAAATGTTCTGGCTTATTTTCCGCCGTGATAACCTTCTCTGCAAAGTGTTTTCTCGCATAATCTTTCACCAGGAGACTGTCCGCCGCTAGAAACCATCGCGCATGTTTTCTACCACCAAGATTGAATAGTTTTCGTTCGACTTTCATTGCACACCAGAAATATTTTGGAAAATCAGACTCAGAAACTCTGGTATTATTTCTTCCGAACTGTTTATCCCCTAGTCGAATATGAATTCCTATGACGAAGGCGCTGTTTTTACGAAGCTTTTTTCTCGTGTTTTGTAAAGCGTTCTGCAAGCGAGGAGTTGTGTGGAACAGGAAATCAAACGCGCAGCCTATCATTGCGTACCGCTGGGAGCCTGGTAACAAGGGGCTGATTCCCATGTCTTGCGCTCTTTGCATCAGACGTTTGTTCTTCTGCATTGCGCCTTCCGCAAAATATAAAATCGATGTTACAATTTCCACCGGTTTATCGAAATAAGCCTTGAAATTTTCTTTTTTCAGCAAATTCACCACTGCTGAAGTGTTTTTTGTTAACCAACCGTCGAGAGCTTTGTTTGTATGACCACCAGTTCTCCAGTAATGTTTGCGTGTTTCCAAAAGCGGAATCTGAAAAGTCCAGTTGATATTCTTTGGCGTCAGAAAGCTTTCTAACGGTTTGGGTGCTTTCCAATAAATCAAAAACGCCCGATCAGTAAGAATTGCCAAATAAAACAAGGAGATCATTGCGTAAACTCGGTTACCATAACCACAACAGCCTTTGTTTGTCCAAGGACAGGAGTAAACAAGAAATTTCGCTTCTCGCTTGTTGTTGATGATGTCTTGGTGCAGAGCTTGATATTTTGACTGCCATTCTTTGTCACAGATATCTGGAGAACTGTAAAGCTTTTGAGTTTGCAATGTAGTTTGTGGTCCCTCCTTTGTGGCACTTACAACTCTTTTATTCGTAGTTTTAGCTACAATAAACAGAGAAGCACTCGTCATTACGGGAAATTATGGCGTAATATATCAAACAGAAGAAACCGTGTTTTACCACATATCCAAATACCAAGGAGAGAGTTGAAAATGCAACGCGTAGCGGAGTGTTTTTAAAGAGCTCACTTACGCCATTTTGAGTATTTGGGCTTGCCCTTAAATCGAAGAAAACCTTGAAAATCGTAGTTTTTCTAAGATAGAAAACACCAAAGGGATAGTAATAAACCACAAAAGAACTAGGATGTTATGGATGGTGAAGATTAAGATGGATTGCAAACTTGAAACTTTAAAGGCCTGTCCAAACAGGAAATGTTTGACAACCAAAAATCATAAAACATTGTTTGGTGACCAAACATGCTGATGTTGAAGTGAGTGGCCAAACGGTTAAAACATGTTTGATCAAACACAGATCAAACTATGAATACAAGCCGCTGAGCAAGCATGGGACGCTTGCGCGCACCAAACATGTTTGATACGGCTGTCCAAACGAACAAAACATCGCCCATCAAACACGAGAACAAAAGAAATGTTTTAAGTTGTTTGATCGAATGTTTCATAGCCTTCAATTTTTTTCAAACACAACCAAACACGATCAAACACGATCAAACAGCACCAAACAAGGTGGCCGAACGGTAAAATGTTTGGTGGTGTTTGGTCGCCAAACATTTCCCGTTTGGACAGGCCTTTAGGCTTAACTTTTCAAGATGCGGAAACTGTGACGTAGCTTCTTTGTAAATGTGATAAAACGCTGTCTATCTTCTCAATCAAAACAATGGCTAAGCGGACAATAGAGTTATAAAGTCGTTTAAATCAGATATCCGAACACAGTCGCGGTTGTGATTCCTTTGAGAACTCGCCGCTGTTCTCAAATTTCCTCCGGAAGGTTAAAATGCCGTGTTGTTTATTAGTAAAGTCACATTCAATTGGACATTTGGCTTACCTGGCACAATGATAGTTGCCATTTTCACTTTTTCTTCTTGATGCTTATATAGTCCAATGAAAAGGATCGTTGTAACGAACAAGATTACAAGAATGGGCCATCTGAGCATGCGCAAAAGACCACCTGACATCGCTGCTTTGTGACTGGAACACAGTAAGGGTTCAGTTGATGCCTTAAAAATGGAAGAAAAACGAATCATTCTCATGTTAATTAGGATAAAGAGAAATATGATAAGAGAAGAATATATCTTGTAATGAGATCGGAGAAATCGAGTTTCCTTGTGTAATCGAAATCCACACATCTAAGAGATTCGCACTTTTGTTAGCAATTCGCTGAAAACAAACGCACATAGACAAGCTAAATAAACAGAGCAGGAAGCCAAAACGAAATACAAATAAAGCAAGCAAAAATTACGGAAAAATAACGAAACTTACAAGATTTGTGTGGCGACTTCGATGACCAAAACATAATGACAACGGCAACTAGAAAACTAACAGCAGAAGAAGCTATACCAAACAATTGAAACAAAGGATGAAAAAATGTACACGAAAATATGAAACGTTACGTAACCGAAAATAACTGGCGAAACTAATTAGAATGACAAATATACATGGAATAATTTAAAAACGGAAAACAATGGACAAAAAACCCGAGGGCACGACAAAATTGAGGCGCCGTGACTACACCTTGTTCGGAAAATCTTATACTTTTTACGGATAGCTTTCTATCATTAGGCAAGAAGAATCTCACGAGGAACAACACTCATTTAGTGTAAGGTAAAGGTATAGTCTGCATACGAGCCAAGTGGACCATCAGGCGTGCACTTATATCTGGTTTCAGTAGCATGAAGTGACTAGGAGTATTTCTACTCCCCCTGCAAGGGATTCCAGTTCATTGCAGGGTCACCCCCAGCATTAAATTCGCCAGTACCCATTTATACACCTGGGTGGAGAGAGGAACTGTGAGAGTAAAGTGTCTTGCCCAACAACACTACACAATGTCCCCGGTCAGGGCTCGAACCCTGACCGCTCGATCTGGAGTCAAGCGCACTAACCATGAGGACACAGCGTCTCCACTTTCATTTAGTGTAACATGTCAAAAAAGAAGGTTCAAGAAGACTCTCTTTTAAAACTCTATTGAAAATGCTGTTGATCTGACAGTATTCGTCAAAAGTTAAATGACTATTTCACCTGTTGTTTTGCGTGCAAAGGAGACGGCGGTCTCTATTTTAAGTACAATGCAGACACATAAGAAATTAATTAAACTTGACTGAAATCAGATCAGTTAAGTGTCGTTATTGTCGCTATGTTTGGCTTTCAGTCCAAGTCAGGTGTTAGGATAAACCTACAGTAAAATTACAGTTGCAGGGATCAAAAAGGCACTTTATCTATATGGCATTAATTACACTTAGGGCCTTTCGAAAGATCCTGGTAGTAAAACAGGGAGTCGAGAACAGGGCGCATGCAAGTTCAAGTTCAAGTTTATTATTGCACACTATTTACAGAAAACAATTTAACTTAAAATACTTTACAATGAGACATAAAAAAAAATGCGTAGGGGCGCCGTCCATCTCTTAAATTGAAACAATGGCCAAAAGAAAACAGAGTTATAAAATCGTTAAAAACAGATATCTGAACGCTGTCATGGTTGTGATTTCATCAGGAACACTATGTATTTGCGCTGTTCTCACATTTCCTCCTGGAGGTTTCAAGCAATCTAGTTGTTAGGTACTCAAGGCACATTTAATTGGACATTATTATCATGGCTGACAAATCACTCCTTAATTTTGGTGTGAAACTTTAGAGTTAATTTATAATTTTGACAAGACGCACTCGGAATTATTTCCTTATTTCGCTCGTCACTCGTCAAAACAAAAAGAAAATTCACTCGTTTCCATTTGATAAGCCATATATCGTATCGCACCTGACACAGCGATAATTGCCAGTTAATATATCATGAAAAATATATTTTTTTGGCCAAAAAAGCACTTCATATATGACATTGCACTGTGGGTCTTTCGAGATACAGTCGAACCCCTATTAAGTGGCAACCCTCAGGGAAATGGGAGGTGGTCGCTCCATAGGAGTTGAAAGCTTAACGTGAAATTTGAATATTTTCTTAGATTGGGATAATTGCATAGTGAACATAGGATCGCGTTGAGACAGTCATAATAAACGTGTGTTTGAATGTTTTTATCAGTCGTCAAAGTTTGATTTCGGACTCTTACCTCTCATGATCTTTTCCAAAAGATAACCCAACTACCGTTTGTTAAATTAATTCTGGGTGGTCGCTTAAAAGGGGTAAGGACAATAGAAAACTCAATTGCGCATTGGGATGACAGAAAGGTGGCCGCGGCCGCGGCCGCTTAATAGAGGTGACCGTATTAGGATTTTATTTACAGTATTCTAATGACAACACGCCGCTTAATAATATTAATAAAGGGTGGCCGCTGAATAGAGATTCGATGGAATATTGGTCAAAGCCAGAGCTGAATAAACGCAAGCACTGGTATAAATATGTATTATCAAGTTCAAAAAACAAGTGCAAGCCGGAGATTATTAAGTGTTGTCCACTGTGTAAACGCTGGTAAGGACATTTGATTAGCATAACGTTCAAATTTTAAAGAACAATCATCCATCCCTATTTGGAAGACTAAATAAGACGTAAAATGAGGTTTTAAATGTTTTCTTCGCCTCAACTAAAAAGGTCCAAACCAGCTTCCGAAATGTTACTTTCTAATGGTGTGCATTTTTATGAGCGAAACTGACAATAAAACAAGCCGAATCGGCCTAAATTTTTACGAATAGCAATGTTTTTTAACCTACGCGAAAAAAATACAAGAAGTAAAAATACGAAAGCGAGTAAAAAAATTGAGTGGTCCATATTGTCTGCTTGACAACAAAGACGATATTCAACAAAAGAAAGATTTCTACTACAGTGGAACTCCGCCTTACGGTCACCTCGTTATTGCGGCCAGCTTTTTTGTCCCGGCGAAATGCTCATACATTTTCCTATAAGGAAGCCCCGTTAATTCGGCCACCCCATTAATACGGCCAGCGGCCACATTCTGAAATCCCAACCTGTAATAATCCTTTATAATTTTACCTCGCTTTTACGGCCACTCAAACCAGTTATGTTCATCTTTCCATTGTTAATATTGTATGTACTGATTCAAGTTTCAGTGTTGTTTTAATTGTATCTGCCTTCCGGATGCTTGTTAAAGAACAGTTGCACTCCTGAGTTGCACGAAGTGCAATTTTGACGTATCTGTTAAGACGTCACTTATTTAGACTTATCATGAAATTAGGCCCAACCCCGTTAATAAGGCCAAATTCTCATGGCCCTTTGGTGACCGTATTAACGGAGTTTCACCGTCCTTAGCTACCACTTGAAAAAAAAAAAAAAAAAAAGCGAATAGGCTATTTTCGAGTAGACCTCAAAGAGTCTTCTTGCTAAACCATTGTTCTAAAAAT
The DNA here is from genome assembly GCF_042242905.1 of Orbicella faveolata. Classification (NCBI taxonomy): domain Eukaryota; kingdom Metazoa; phylum Cnidaria; class Anthozoa; order Scleractinia; family Merulinidae; genus Orbicella; species Orbicella faveolata. Next base: position 31,059,545 of record NW_028301540.1, read on the forward strand.
GCGTTTCATCTGTAAGTTTACTTTTATACAAATCAAATTCATTTTCATAAGAAAAGTTTTGCACGACGATTCGTTTGGAAACAGAGGTAAAAGGCAACTTGGAAATGACTTATTCATCTGTTCACGAGAATACTGCACACCAGCATGAAGTGATCAGGTGCTGGCACGAACAACGTACAATGTCGATCCCAGACCCCTAGATTTCCTACCAAGCCTTGTTCTGTCGAACATGCGTAGAAAGCCCCTTAGTCTCGAAACCTCGTGCTCAGCTTTCCATTGGTGGTTTTGGCGGTTGGGGTAGAGGTTCTTCCTTTGAGATATTACCATTTTTATATGCCAAGAGAACCCCAACCCTTAGGGTAGCTGACGCCGCGATGGTGGTGAAAGGTGAGTCACTGTCGAAGTCGCACGCGAAACCGCCTTACTAGGAGGGGAACGTCTTGAGAAATAATTTATGTCATATAAATTATTTCATTCAGGGCGTGGAGTAAGGTGAACAAATCAATAACACCGGGAATGCCAAACATCTTCGCGTCCTTTACAAGGACCGTAGAGGGGGAGGGCCACTGCCCTACCACTTTTTAGCTTGGATTGATTGTTTAGGGCTCCTGATGACATGGATATGAATTTTACCCCGAATGCTTGTTTGACTTGGCCAGATTTTTAACCCTACCGATGGCGCAAGGTATCGTATTTTTCAAGCCTAATTCGTATTTTTCAAGTCTCTTCATTGAAGGAAGAACGAGAATTTGTTTTCCTGTGTGTCGTTTTTAATACTTTTCGACGAAGCATTCCACAGTTCGGGCAATCATACAAAGTTTACCGAGCTTCAAACGAGAGCGAAACTTTCAAACCAGTTGATTCTGGAGGACGAGTGTTAGACAGAGACACAACGAGAAAACGACTCAAGTATAACATTTTAATTTAATTTTAAATTGATATCGCGCAGCCGTAAACTCCTTGAGAAACGCAATAAGTCAAGTGCTCGACTTGGGATCTACACCGAAATCGACGACACATTAGTACAGGTGGAAAATTTAATTACAGCTATATACACGGCTAGTTCCCTTACAAAAATAATCCCTGCTAATTTACACACTCGTTTTTGCCCTGATATTAACATGCAAGTTGTCCTAGATGGTTCACTTACATTTTTCATAGTATAAGCTGGGGAAAAATTATCATAGTTAAAAAAAATTTTCCCCAACCGTGACCAGTCACGATAATTGCGTGACATACTGTCCTCCTTGGAACGTCACGTCACGCTTGTTAAATTTCACGGGCGTATTCTAAGCTTTGTGAACGCCGACATATTTCCATCTGTTGCTTCTAGAACAGGCGGAAATACCTGCCTCCATAGGCTCACGGCTGCTAAAATGCCAACAAAATATATTTACTGTCGTTTTGATAGCAACAACTTCTGGCTTCGACTTCAAGTTGCGGCTAGTGTAGAAAGCCGTAACGCAAGGACCCAAGTTAGGGCTGACTAGCACACATGCCTCATCAGCAAAAGCCTGATCAGCTGCGTTAATCTCCCAACACACGTCTGGCTCTTAATACTCAGGGGAGAAAATGGATGCTGCACAAAGTTTGCGCTGAATGGGTAAGGATGATAAACTATTTACACCTAACATTTTAACAAAGAATCATCGATCTACTTTGTACACGATTTACTACTAAGACTGCTCAACAGTACTCCAATGCACATATTTATTACCCCTCCCACTACGAAAAGTTAAAAACCAGCCCCTTCCTCTACCCCAAGCGCAAGCACAAACGCAAGCAATAGGGATGGCCCAAGTGAAAACGAAATTTGCCGCCAACACAAGCACAAGCAAAATCATCCCAACCTTCCAAACTGTTTAGGCGCGAGGTAATCTGGATCCAGTGTTTTCATTGGCCAAACATAACCACGTGTGGTAAATATCCCTGTCGTTTTCACTTGTTGCAGCGCAAACGCAAGCATAAGCGTAAGAACGAGAAAAAGGAAAATTTTGATCCTCGTACTTGTGCTTGCGCTTGTGCTTATGCCTGCGTCAACGCCATTTTCACGGTGAAGAATTATTGTGTTTGCGCTTGTGCTTGTGCTTGTGCTTGTGCTTGCGTCGCTAGTGAAAACCAGGCTTAACTGAGCAATCGAAAGGAAACTTAACACACAACTCTTAATCGCTCTTACGTTTAAAGGTCAAAATAAATTACATCGAAAGATTGAAAAGAAATAAAAAACACACACACACACAATACGATTTGCACTCATCAACTTCGTATCCAAAATCCTCTCCCCTCGTTCTAGGAACGAGGTTGTGCTGTTATAACTAGATAGGGCACATAGATTGAAATATAATACAACGTGACGTAGTGACGATTTCGTACAATGTCAAAGACGTGCTCTGTAGGCCATGACACGGAAAAGGAACACACAACAACATGTACCACGTTAACGGGCGCGAACTTAGAAAAAAGGTTTGCGAAAAAAAAGGTAATTTTTGCTTGTCAGCCAGTTTTTATCTCTCTTTTCACGCTTGGGAATTACCACGAAATGGCGAGCGGTTGCACCACTTTGTTTTGTTGTGTCATGGGCAAAAGAAAGTGTTCTCCATAGATGAATAATGAGCGAAAGTTTAGTTGCCCAATCGTCACTGATGTCACAAGTGTTGAGAACGAAAAAGGCTGTCCATTTAGTGAACATGTCAAAATAACCCTTTCTTTCGCCGGGAATAAAAACCTTTAGAAGCCTCAAAGTAGCACGAATCACAAATTATAGAAAGATTACGCCGAAACGAATTGTAAAACCTGGTTTGTATAGACTATTCCCTTGATTTTCGAAAATAATTTTGTGGTAGCTTAACTGTTTGTTTAGCTTTACAGCTGGTTAAAGAAAATCTCCTAACCAATCACAAAAGAACTAGGATGTTAAGGATGGTGAAGATTAAGACGGATTGCAAACTTGAAACTTTAAAGGCCTGTCCACTGCAGGAAATGTTTGACAACCAAAAAATCATAAAACATTGTTTGGTGACCAAACATGCTGATGTTGAAGTGAGTGGCCAAACGGTTAAAACATGTTTGATCAAACACAGATCAAACTATGAATACAAGCCGCTGAGCAAGCATGGGACGCATGCGCGCGCCAAACATGTTTGATACGGCTGTCCAAACGAACAAAACATCGCCCATCAAACACGAGAACAAAAGAAATGTTTTAAGTTGTTTGATCGAATGTTTCATAGCCTTCAATTTTTTTCAAACACAACCAAACACGATCAAACACGATCAAACAGCACCAAACAAGGTGGCCGAACGGTAAAATGTTTGGTGGTGTTTGGTCGCCAAACATTTCCCGTTTGGACAGGCCTTTAGGCTTAACTTTTCAAGATGCGGAAACTGTGACGTAGCTTCTTTGTAAATGTGATAAAACGCTGTCTATCTTCTCAATCAAAACAATGGCTAAGCGGACAATAGAGTTATAAAGTCGTTTAAATCAGATATCCGAACACAGTCGCGGTTGTGATTCCTTTGAGAACTCGCCGCTGTTCTCAAATTTCCTCCGGAAGGTTAAAATGCCGTGTTGTTTATTAGTAAAGTCACATTCAATTGGACATTTGGCTTACCTGGCACAATGATAGTTGCCATTTTCACTTTTTCTTCTTGATGCTTATATAGTCCAATGAAAAGGATCATTGTAACGAACAAGATTACAAGAATGGGCCATCTGAGCATGCGCAAAAGACCACCTGACATCGCTGCTTTGTGACTGGAACACAGTAAGGGTTCAGTTGATGCCTTAAAAATGGAAGAAAAACGAATCATTCTCATGTTAATTAGGATAAAGAGAAATATGATAAGAGAAGAATATATCTTGTAATGAGATCGGAGAAATCGAGTTTCCTTGTGTAATCGAAATCCACACATCTAAGAGATTCGCACTTTTGTTAGCAATTCGCTGAAAACAAACGCACATAGACAAGCTAAATAAACAGAGCAGGAAGCCAAAACGAAATACAAATAAAGCAAGCAAAAATTACGGAAAAATAACGAAACTTACAAGATTTGTGTGGCGACTTCGACGACCAAAACATAATGACAACGGCAACTAGAAAACTAACAGCAGAAGAAGCTATACCAAACAATTGAAACAAAGGATGAAAAAATGTACACGAAAATATGAAACGTTACGTAACCGAAAATAACTGGCGAAACTAATTAGAATGACAAATATACATGGAATAATTTAAAAACGGAAAACAATGGACAAAAAACCCGAGGGCACGACAAAATTGAGGCGCCGTGACTACACCTTGTTCGGAAAATCTTATACTTTTTACGGATAGCTTTCTATCATTAGGCAAGAAGAATCTCACGAGGAACAACACTCATTTAGTGTAAGGTAAAGGTATAGTCTGCATACGAGCCAAGTGGACCATCAGGCGTGCACTTATATCTGGTTTCAGTAGCATGAAGTGACTAGGAGTATTTCTACTCCCCCTGCAAGGGATTCCAGTTCATTGCAGGGTCACCCCCAGCATTAAATTCGCCAGTACCCATTTATACACCTGGGTGGAGAGAGGAACTGTGAGAGTAAAGTGTCTTGCCCAACAACACAACACAATGTCCCCGGCCAGGGCTCGAACCCTGACCGCTCGATCTGGAGTCAAGCGCACTAACCATGAGGACACAGCGTCTCCACTTTCATTTAGTGTAACATGTCAAAAAAGAAGGTTCAAGAAGACTCTCTTTTAAAACTCTATTGAAAATGCTGTTGATCTGACAGTATTCGTCAAAAGTTAAATGACTATTTCACCTGTTGTTTTGCGTGCAAAGGAGACGGCGGTCTCTATTTTAAGTACAATGCAGACACATAAGAAATTAATTAAACTTGACTGAAATCAGATCAGTTAAGTGTCGTTATTGTCGCTATGTTTGGCTTTCAGTTCAAGTCAGGTGTTAGGATAAACCTACAGTAAAATTACAGTTGCAGGGATCAAAAAGGCACTTTATCTATATGGCATTAATTACACTTAGGGCCTTTCGAAAGATCCTGGTAGTAAAACAGGGAGTCGAGAACAGGGCGCATGCAAGTTCAAGTTCAAGTTTATTACTTACTTAATCCTCTTCGTTCCTAAGTGGAACATAGTCCTCAACTAGCGCGCGCCACCTAACCCTATTTTGTGCAGTGCCTTTTGCCTCATTCCACGTAACATGCTTCGCCGCCAACTCTGCCATTCTCGTGCGCCTCCAGCTGTTTTGGGGTCTCCCTCTCTTTCGCTTCCCCTGTGGGTTCCACTCTAGTGCCCTCTTGACTACGTGTCCATCTGGTTTCCTCAGTGTGTGGCCGATCCAGCCCCAAGGTCTCTGTCTTATCTCTTCCTCTATCGGTCGTTGCCCTGTTTGACTCCAAAGGTCCTTGTTGCTGATTTTTCTAGGTCACCAAAACCGCAAGATGTTCCTCAGGCTCTTATTGATAAACACTTGCAACTTCTGCTCCAATTCCTTGGTCAGCCTCCAAGTTTCAGAACCATACAAGAGCACCGCCTTCACATTTGTCCCAAAGACTCTCAGCTTGGTCTTGGTTGTTAGTGCCGTGGATCGCCATATTGGTCTCAGCATCGCAAATGCCTGTCTTGCCTTTCCAATTCGTGCCTGAATGTCCTCGTCAGTGCCTCCCTTCTTGCTTACAATGCTCCCAAGGTATGTGAACTCATCCACTTCCTCAACCCGCTTCCCAGCTACCGACACAACATCACCACGTTTGGTACCAATACGCATCAGCTTTGTCTTGGTGGCATTGATCTTCAGGCCTACCTTCGCACTTTGTACCTCCAAGGCTCGTGTCTTATCCCTCATATCCTGTATTCTGTGCGACAGTAGGGCCAGATCATCGGCAAAGTCAAGATCTTCTAATGATGTCGTAAAGGTCTACTGAATACCTCTTTTCCTGTCAAAGGCTGTCCTCGTCACCCAATCCAGGGCGACCAGAAACAGCAAGGGAGATAGCAGGCAGCCTTGTCTTACCCCGGTCCTCATATCCAATGGTTGAGTCTTCTGTCCATTGTGTACCACCTGTGCGGAGAAACCCTCATAGAGAACTCCGATGATGGTGACTATCTTGTCAGGCAACCCGTAGTGCCGCAACAACCTCCACAAAACATCTCTACTGATACTATCGAAGGTCTTCTCAAAATCGATAAAGTTGATGTACAAGGAGGACTGCCACTCGATACTCTGTTCTATAATAATCCGCAGTGTTGCTATTTGATCCGTGCAGCTTCGACCTGCTCGAAAGCCCGCCTGTTCCTCTCTCAGCTTTTCGTCCAACGCAATCTTGATGCGCTCCAGGATCACTCTGCAAAACACCTTACTTGCCATGTTCAGCAACATAATGCCACGCCAGTTTTTACAGTAGCTCAAATCACCTTTCTTGGGCAGCTTGATTAGCAGACCTTTTCTCCACTCCTCTGGTATCTTCTCCTCATTCCATATCCTGTTGCAGAGGCCCAGGAGAACCTCCTCTGATGTGTCCCCTCCCGCCTTAATTGCCTCTGGTGGAATATTGTCACATCCTGCAGCCTTCCCGTTTTTTAACTTCTTTATAGCATTCTTGATTTCAATACGTGTAACGTGACCTGTCCTGATGTTAAGCTCGTCATTTGGCTCCACCTCTGGCGGGTTGATCGGCTCCTCATGGTTAAGCACTGTTTGAAAGTGCTCCCTCCACCGGTGCATCTCCTCCTCTGCTGTCCTGAGCAACACGCCTGCCTCATTTCTCACTGGCTTACAAGTATTCTGGATCCTCCCACTTAGCTTTCTAGTGATCTCGTACAAAGTCCTTGCATCACCTCTCTTTCCAGCCTCCTCAGCTCTCTCAGCTTCTGCTTCCACATACGCCCTCTTGTCTCTCCTACACCTCCTCTTCACCTCCCTATTTAACTCTTGATATCTTTTACTTGCCTCTCCCTTCTGGTTTCTTGTTCTGGCCATGTTTATGGTGTTTTTTGCCACCTTTCGCTGCTCGATTAACTCCCAAGTCTCCTTGCTGATCCACTCCTTCCTGTTTGCCTTTGCCCTACCCAGCACCTGCTCGCAGGTCTCCACATAACCTTGTTCAATCTGCCTCCATTCATCATCCACTGACAGTTCCTCCTCCTCCATCAACTGCTGCAGACCCTCAAATCTGTTATGCAGTGCTAGCTTGAATGCGATCCTAACCTCCAGATCTTTCAGCTTGCTGACCTCAAAACGCACTCGGCCACTATCCCCCTTTCTCACTTTGGCGATCCTTAGCCTGACTTTTACCATCAACAGGTGGTGGTCTGACCCAACGTCTGCTCCACGCATCGCGCGAACGTCCTGCAGTGAGCTCCTCCATCTCTTGCTAAATGCCAGGTGGTCGATCTGATTCACAATACCACCATCAGGAGACCTCCATGTCCGCTTGTGACACTCCTTATGGGGGAACAGCGTTCCACCGATTACCAGTTCATTTGCCTGACAGAAGTCCGCCCATCTCTCACCATTTTCATTCATCTCAGCTCTTGCTCCATGTTTACCCATCACCTCCTCTCTGCCTGTGTTATCCATTCCCATCTTAGCATTCATATCTCCCATGACGATCTTCACATCTCTACATGGCACCTGCTCCAAAACCATCTGTAGCTGGTCGTAGAAATCATCCTTCACCTCCTCCGTTGCCTCATTTGTTGGGGCATAGCATTGCAAGATGGTAACCTTCTGCCACCTCGAGTTGAACCGGGCTCTGATTATCCTCTCAGACACTGGCTCCCATTCCAGCAGACATTGTGCAGCTTCTTTGGACAGAATAAAGCCAACTCCTCTCTCATGATTTTCACCTTCATCCATTCCTGAGTATAGCACAGTTTCGCCTGTAGCTACCCTCAACTTCCCACAAGAGTTCCATCTCATTTCACTTACTCCTAGAATACTAATACCATACCTCTGCATCTCCTTGATCACCTGTGCGCACTTACCAGTCTCAAATATTGTCCTAACATTCCATTGCCCGATCTTCACACACGCTTTTGGCGACAGCAATTTCGTCGGCGGTTTATGCGTCATTCGCTGCTTCGCACGTTGTTCCAACCGGGTGTTAACATCTTTTACCCCTGCTTCCCGATAGGGTGCAGTGGTAGTTCTAGCTTCGGTTTCTGTAATAAATAGCATTTTCTGGGAGCGGGTTATCAGCCCGCCGCCCAACCCCCAACCTGGAGGAACAGGGGCTGTTCTTCGTCTGGCCTCTACCCTTCGACCAATCTGGCATGGTTAGACCTGCCAGGGAACAAAGTCCCCGCCGGCACAGCTCTCCGGCTCATGGAGACACACAAGCTTCACCACCACGGCAAGGTGTCAGCCCAAGGTGAAGTCAAGTTTATTATTGCACACTATTTACAGAAAACAATTTAACTTAAGATACTTTACAATGAGACATAAAAAAAAAATGCGTAGGGGCGCCGTCCATCTCTTAAATTGAAACAATGGCCAAAAGAAAACAGAGTTATAAAATCGTTAAAAACAGATATCTGAACGCTGTCATGGTTGTGATTTCATCAGGAACACTATGTATTTGCGCTGTTCTCACATTTCCTCCTGGAGGTTTCAAGCAATCTAGTTGTTAGGTACTCAAGGCACATTTAATTGGACATTATTATCATGGCTGACAAATCACTCCTTAATTTTGGTGTGAAACTTTAGAGTTAATTTATAATTTTGACAAAACGCACTCGGAATTATTTCCTTATTTCGCTCGTCACTCGTCAAAACAAAAAGAAAATTCACTCGTTTCCATTTGATAAGCCATATATCGTATCGCACCTGACACATCGATAATTGCCAGTTAATATATCATGAAAAATATATTTTTTTGGCCAAAAAAGCACTTCATATATGACATTGTACTGTGGGTCTTTCGAGATACAGTCGAACCCCTATTAAGTGGCAAACCTCGGGGAAATGGGAGGTGGTCGCTCCATAGGAGTTGAAAGCTTAACGTGAAATTTGAATATTTTCTTAGATTGGGATAATTGCATAGTGAACATAGGATCGCGTTGAGACAGTCATAATAAACGTGTGTTTGAATGTTTTTATCAGTCGTCAAAGTTTGATTTCGGACTCTTACTTCTCATGATCTTTTCCAAAAGATAACGCAACTACCGTTTGTTAAATTAATTCTGGGTGGTCGCTTAAAAGGGGTAAGGACAATAGAAAACTCAATTGCGCATTGGGATGACAGAAAGGTGGCCGCGGCCGCGGCCGCTTAATAGAGGTGACCGTATTAGGATTTTATTTACAGTATTCTAATGACAACACGCCGCTTAATAATATTAATAAAGGGTGGCCGCTGAATAGAGATTCGATGGAATATTGGTCAAAGCCAGAGCTGAATAAACGCAAGCACTGGTATAAATATGTATTATCAAGTTCAAAAAACAAGTGCAAGCCGGAGATTATTAAGTGTTGTCCACTGTGTAAACGCTGGTAAGGACATTTGATTAACATAACGTTCAAATTTTAAAGAACAATCATCCATCCCTATTTGGAAGACTAAATAAGACGTAAAATGAGGTTTTAAATGTTTTCTTCGCCTCAACTAAAAAGGTCCAAACCAGCTTCCGAAATGTTACTTTCTAATGGTGTGCATTTTTATGAGCGAAACTGACAATAAAACAAGCCGAATCGGCCTAAATTTTTACGAATAGCAATGTTTTTTAACCTACGCGAAAAAAATACAAGAAGTAAAAATACGAAAGCGAGTAAAAAAATTGAGTGGTCCATATTGTCTGCTTGGCAACAAAGACGATATTCAACAAAAGAAAGATTTCTACTACAGTGGAACTCCGCCTTACGGTCACCTCGTTATTGCGGCCAGCTTTTTTGTCCCGGCGAAATGCTCATACATTTTCCTATAAGGAAGCCCCGTTAATTCGGCCACCCCATTAATACGGCCAGCGGCCACATTCTGAAATCCCAACCTGTAATAATCCTTTATAATTTTACCTCGCTTTTACGGCCACTCAAACCAGTTATGTTCATCTTTCCATTGTTAATATTGTATGTACTGATTCAAGTTTCAGTGTTTTTTTAATTGTATCTGCCTTCCGGATGCTTGTTAAAGAGCAGTTGCACTCCTGAGTTGCACGAAGTGCAATTTTGACGTATCTGTTAAGACGTCACTTATTTAGACTTATCATGAAATTAGGCCCAACCCCGTTAATAAGGCCAAATTCTCATGGCCCTTTGGTGACCGTATTAACGGAGTTTCACCGTCCTTAGCTACCACTTGAAAAAAAAAAAAAAAAAAGCGAATAGGCTATTTTCGAGTAGACCTCAAAGAGTCTTCTTGCTAAACTATTGTTCTAAAAATGCGTTTCATCTGTAAGTTTACTTTTATACAAATCAAATTCATTTTCATAAGAAAAGTTTTGCACGACGATTCGTTTGGAAACAGAGGTAAAAGGCAACTTGGAAATGACTTATTCATCTGTTCACGAGAATACTGCACACCAGCATGAAGTGATCAGGTGCTGGCACGAACAACGTACAATGTCGATCCCAGACCCCTAGATTTCCTACCAAGCCTTGCTCTGTCGAACATGCGTAGAAAGCCCCTTAGTCTCGAAACCTCGTGCTCAGCTTTCCATTGGTGGTTTTGGCGGTTGGGGTAGAGGTTCTTCCTTTGAGATATTACCATTTTTATATGCCAAGAGAACCCCAACCCTTAGGATAGCTGACGCCGCGATGGTGGTGGAAGGTGAGTCACTGTCGAAGTCGCACGCGAAACCGCCTTACTAGGAGGGGAACGTCTTGAGAAATAATTTATGTCATGTAAATTATTTCATTCAGGGCGTGGAGTAAGGTGAACAAATCAATAACACCGGGAATGCCAAACATCTTCGCGTCCTTTACAAGGACCGTAGAGGGGGAGGGCCACTGCCCTACCACTTTTTAGCTTGGGTTGATTGTTTAGGGCTCCTGATGACATGGATATGAATTTTACCCCGAATGCTTGTTTGACTTGGCCAGATTTTTAACCCTACCGATGGCGCAAGGTATCGTATTTTTCAAGCCTAATTCGTATTTTTCAAGTCTCTTCATTGAGGGAAGAACGAGAATTTGTTTTCCACTGTGTCGTTTTTAATACTTTTCGACGAAGCATTCCACAGTTCGGGCAATCATACAAAGTTTACCGAGCTTCAAACGAGAGCGAAATTTTCAGACCAGTTGATTCTAGAGGACGAATGTTAGACAGAGACACAACGAGAAAACGACTCAAGTATAACATTTTAATTTAATTTTAAATTGATATCAGCAGCCGTAAACTTCTTGAGAAACGCAATAAGTCAAGTGCTCGACTTGCGATCTACACCCAAGTCGACAACACATTAGTACAGGTGGAAAATTTAATTACAGCTATATACACGGCTAGTTCCCTTACAAAAATAATCCCTGCTAATTTACACACTCGTTTTTGCCCTGATATTAACATGCAAGTTGTCCTAGATGGTTCACTTACATTTTTCATAGTATAAGCTGGGGAAAAATTATCGTAGTTAAAAAAAAATTTCCCCAACTGACCAGTCACGTTAATTGCGTGACATACTGTCCTCCTTGGAACGTCACGTCACGCTTGTTAAATTTCACCGGCGTATTGTAAGCTTTGTGAACGCCGACTTATTTCCATCTGCTGCTTCTAGCACAGGCGGAAATACCTGCCTCCATAGGCTCACGGCTGCTAAAATGCCAACAAAATATATTTACTTTCGTTTTGATAGCAACAACTTCTGGCTTCGACTTCAAGTTGCGGCTAGTGTAGAAAGCCGTAACGCGAGGACCCAAGTTAGGGCTGACTAGCACACATTCCTCATCCACAAAAACCTGATCAGCTGCGTTAATCTCCTAACACACATGTCTGGCTCTTGATACTCAGAGGAGAAAATGGATGCTGCACAAAGTTTGCGCTGAATGGGTAAGGATGATAAACTATTTACACCTAACATTTTAACAAAGAATCATCGATCTACTTTGTGCACGTTTTACTATTAAGACTGCTCAACAGTACTCCAATGCACATATTTATTACCCCTCCCACTACGAAAAGTTAAAAACCAGCCCCTTCCTCTACCCCAAGCGCAAGCACAAACGCAAGCAATAGGGATGACCCAAGTGAAAACGAAATTCGTCGCCAACACAAGCACAAGCAAAATCACCCCAACCTTCCAAACTGTTTAGGCGCGAGGTAATCTGGATCCAGTGTTTTCATTAGCCAAACATAACCACGTGTGGTAAATATCCCTGTCGTTTTCACTTGTTGCAGCGCAAACGCAAGCATAAGCGTAAGAACGAGAAAAAGGAAAATTTTGATCCTCGTACTTGTGCTTGCGCTTGTGCTTATGCCTGCGTCAACGCCGTTTTCACGGTGAAGAATTATTGTGTTTGCGCTTGTGCTTGTGCTTGTGCTTGCGTCGCTAGTGAAAACCAGGCTTAACTAAGCAATCGAAAGGAAACTTAACACACAACTCTTAATCGCTCTTACGTTTAAAGGTCAAAATAAATTACATCGAAAGATTGAAAAGAAATAAAAAAACACACACACAATACGATTTGCACTCATCAACTTCGTATCCAAAATCCTCTCCCCTCGTTCTAGGAACGAGGTTGTGTTGTTATAACTAGATAGAGCACATAGATTGAAATGTAATACAACGTGACGTAGTGACGATTTCGTACAATGTCAAAGACGTGCTCTGTAGGCCATGACACGAAAAAGGAACACACAACAACATGTACCACGTTATCGGGCGCGAACTTAGAAAAAAGGTTTGCGAAAAAAAAGGTAATTTTTGCTTGTCAGCCAGTTTTTATCTCTCTTTTCACGCTTGGGAATTACCACGAAATGGCGAGCGGTTGCACCACTTTGTTTTGTTGTGTCGTGGGCAAAAAAAAGTGTTCTCCATAGATGAATAATGAGCGAAAGTTTAGTTGCCCAATCGTCACTGATGTCACAAATGTTGAGAACGAAAAAGGCTGTCCATTTAGTGAACATGTCAAAATAAACCTTTCTTTCGCCGGGAATAAAAACCTTTAGAAGCCTCAAAGTAGCACGAATCACAAATTATAGAAAGATTACGCCGAAACGAATTGTAAAACCTGGTTTGTATAGACTATTCCCTTGATTTTCGAAAATAATTTTGTGGTAGCTTAACTGTTTGTTTAGCTTTACAGCTGGTTAAAGAAAATCTCCTAACCAATCAGGGTCGAGATATTATATTTTAGCCAATTAGAAGGCAAACTAAAACCGCTGGTGCAGCTTTTCCCGCCCTTACCACTGGGTGTAAGGCATCGCGTTCCAGTGGGGAGCGTACTGAGCTAGTTTTACTTAGGCCATGGTCTTTGAACGTCGAACTTCTCACAAGCCGAACCTAACGCAAATAAGAAAAAGCTATAGAGTTTTCTCCTTTGCTTTACGTCCCGGCTCATGTGAAGTTCAAGGTTTGACCGTGACCTTACATGAAAAAAATAATTAAACCAAAACGTTTCAGATAATCAAAATTCCACTATTGATTTCGGAAGCTCAAGTTTCGTTTTAGGCAAGGATAAATGCTTTCGGCATGGAGAAGAAAAAGAACCAAACTTCAGGTGTGCCAGTTGATGATGGAAAAATATGTCGACTAAACGTAAGAAAGTAGTGATACAAGTCTATATTTGCTTAAAAGGCTTTCCTCGCACCCTATCAACCTTCCTAATGACTGCTCGCCGAGCCACCAGTCATGCAGAGAGCCTGGTTTTCTAGACCTTGAAGTAATCCGATAAAAAACTTGCTTCTTTCGTTTACTCAGCTTCGTGCCTGGTTCAAGAACCTCGTGCAGCATCATTTAACCAATCAGAGCGAACACGTCATCTTCTCAGCCAATCAGGAGCGAAACAATATTTTGGCTCACTGGATTTTCCCGAGTTTTTCGCCGGTTACACGTTTTCCCGCTCTTGACGGCGGAAAGATTTTCCTGTTTCGAGCTGATTGGTTAGTTCTACCTTAGGGGCAGTAGTGAATGGTTCTGTGATAACTTTAACTTTGCTGGCGATTTTTACAGTGATAAAAAGAGCTAAATTTCTGTAAATCACAGAAATTCAACTGAGAGAAGAGCAGTTACCATCCTCTCCCTGAAAAATGGCTAGATAAAAAGTAATTTGTCTGAAAATACTTACAGGATACCCTATAACTTTCTATTTTACTTAGTATTTATAGCAATATATTACTACATCTATATTGTATAACCACAAATTCCCCCAGGGTATCTGGTAGGCCACATCAAAGAGTACACTACTGACATTCAGTTCTCAGTTGCGACGTCATCTAATGCGTTTCTTCTTGGCTTTTGATCTGGCCGCTAATAAAAGAAAACAGAAAACACGTGACTGCACAATAAAGGTAACCATTTGTCAATTTCGACGTATTAAAATTAAGCTTGATAGTGAGGCCTAGAGGACACAAACAAAAGATATGAATAAACATGTCATGCAATTCCCCTTCTTTGTGTCTTCTAAGCCTCAATACCAAGCTGAATGTTAAAATATCGAGAATAAACCTCTCACTGAGTCTAGTAACGTGACCATATCAATAGGGAGTTTACGAAAACCACGATCGACAACGGCAACGAGAAAGTCGCTAAGCAAAAGGCTTAACGAGCAGAACAATGGCTGTGCAAGTGCGTTATAATTCCTGGTACATTTCTTTGCCGTCCTTTGCAAAACAACAACGTGAAATGTCCAAAGTCTGCGTTGTCTGGAGAACGTGAACCACGACGGGTAATTCTTTAAAATCTTATTTCAAATTTATCGCCGTGTTGCAGATTCAGTTTCGCCACATGTTGACAGTGAGAAACAAAGCAACCGACTTTAGAGCACAGGCCACTTGGAGACTACTGTTTTTAAAGGAGGTCAGTCACGGTATTCTGAGTTATTTTGGCCACATACAAAATTTCCTTTAAATGGGAGGAAACCTGAAAATAACAGTTTAATAAGATAGAAAAACACCAAAGAGATAATGATAAACCATAAAGGAACAAGGATGGCAAAGGATGGAGAAGATTAACACGGATTACAAACGACGAATTTGAAAAATTGAGGCTAAACTTTTCAATATGCGCAAACCGTGACTGAGCTCCTTTAAAGTAGGAAATTTAATGGCGTTTGAAAGCTTAGGACTGACTCACCCTGTCTCCCTCGAAGTCGCTCTCTCTGAAAAATAAAAGACAAGAAACAGTTTTGACAATCAACCCACTTAAAACTGACGTTCGCTAAAATTCAGAAAGATCGTTTATGAAAACAAAAAATGCAAAACAAACAAAGGAGAAAATTTACTTCGATTTGAAGTGTGCTTACCAATTCGAGAGCTTCCAAAGCCTCACTGATGGCCTGCTCCAAGCCAATCCTTACCTTCTTCGCTCTAAATAAATAGGAAATAAAAATTATAATACGGAGTCAAATTTTCGCGTTTGGACGCAGTGTTTTGTTTAGTTGGTCGTGATTTTTCAGTCTAGTAAAAGTTCGGAAACTTTTTGGAGTTCTTTTGATCAACATTAGGAGGACTTCAAATTATGCACTGTTCACCGAGACTTTCAAATTGGCCTTTTCTCCGGTGTATTCGTCTTACTTGTATTTTTTCTTGCGAGCTTTATCGTCGAGTGTTCTCAGTCCATCAGAGAGTGTTTTGAGTCTGTCCACTTCAACTTGACTGAATGTATGATCACCAAACCACATCACCCAACGCTGTAATGAAAACAAATCGCATTATTAGTAGCCTGCTCCAGGCGCGAAGAACGGGTGGAAAAAACGCGAGGGGCTTGAGGCGAGAAAGGGCGCTTTGTTCTCCGGACCCCCCCCCCCCCCCCTCGTTCTCGCGCTCGCCTCGTTCCCATTTCGCTCACCCCACAAACCGAGAGCCTGGAAAAGACTACATTATCAGATGTCGGTTGGCAAAGTAATAGCAACTCTTGAGCAAAATAAAATAAAAATAAAAAACCAAATTAGAATTACGGTCGGGGAACCGCAGAGCGTTGACTCCTGAAAACCAGTTCGCGGTAAAAATCTGTTTTATCTAAAATGGAGTAAACACGAGAATCCCTGAATCTTTAATGAAATCAATTTGACTAATTATAGAATGAAAAATTTCAATGTAAATGGCGAGATTTTGACTTATTTGCAGACCTCAAATAGGGCATTTTGCAGTTGGGTGCTTAGTTATCCGGCCCATGAATGTAAGCAAGGCTGGAGGTGACCTTGCTTTGATACAGACCTCTCTGCTTTGGTCATGTAAATGAATCTAGTTAGCATTAGAACAACTTGCTTACAAAACAAAAGCAGTGAGGTCTGTATCAAAACAAGGTCACCTCCAGCCTCGCTGCCATTCAAAGGCCAGGTCACTGAGCAGACAACTGCAAAATGGAGCGAGACTGGAATATTTAAAATATCCAGGTTTACGGAAATTGACATACCTTTCCGTCATCGGGTCTCGCCTTTCCAACCTCGCTTGCATCCACCACTTTACCAGGCCATGAAGGCAGGCCACGGGCCTGCGCCCAAACAATATCACCGATATCAAACTGAGGTCTTGCGATGGACACGGGCGGCTGGTTAAGACATTCCTGGTTATTAGCCGTGTTGGATGTTACGGGATTTGTTTTGAGTGGTAGATATGCGCTCTGGTTGACCATTTGCACTAAAACGTTGGAAACAAAACCATTGTTATAGATATGGATAAAATATTCTCCGCTTCAGTGACTGGTTGAAGATTATGTTAAGGCAGAGAAACACGAAACAAGAATGGCTGAAATTGGGGAAGATTGACGCGGATTACACAAAGTAACGTACGAACGGCAAGCTGCTTCATTCCTTACCGCGTGCGGGCTCATTTTGATTTGGCGACACATCTCCATTATAAAGCGAGTGAGACTGGCGCTTGTTACTGATTGGCTCATTCTCACCGGAGACAGATCGCTCATCTCTGGACTTGGGGTTTCCTGTAAACAGTGCAAAGGAAACAACATCTATCAAAATTACAAAAGAATCCTGCCACCTTAAACTAGCTTACTTTGAACGAAAGCCTGTTTTTGCTAGGTGCTGTTGTACAAACGCTCTTTATCAGCCTCTCTCAAACTCCTGGTTTCATGAACTCTACTTTCCCAAACTCATAACTTAATTCATCGAGTTTAAGAAAGGAAATCATGACCATGACCTTAATTAGCATAGATTTTTTACGATTTTATTTCTCCGCTATACTCCACTATGCGCCGTATTTTCAACTCTCTTCTCAGTGTTGGGAAATGTGGTCAAACACGGTCTTTCGTGTTTGATCTATTACGCAATAACGTAGTTTGTGTTCAAGGATGAATACACACAACACAAATTTGTTGCCTTATCATAGCTAGCTTCGATTATTCTCTCAGCCAGAGTGCCTGTTTCTATTGGCTCTCACGCGTGCTGATTCACTCCCAACCCACAAATACAATCATTCTAGCATGAATAATTACCTGTTTCCCTTCAATAATTCTATACCTAAAGGATGTGACACTTTTGAGGGATACAGTCTTCTGGTTTTGTCTTATTACAAACCTAACAATTGGAGAGAAACTGCAGTTAACTCCCTTACCTCTACGTCGGTCATCACTCTCATTACAACTGTTTAAGTTGCTACATTTTTTGCTGTTTGAAATCCCTTCCCCTGACTGGTTGTTTTCAGGGGAGGATCCCTCGTTTTTTAACACCGCAGGATCATCAATAGAATCTTCCTCGTCATCATCATCATCATCATCATCTCGCTCTGGGCTGCAATATGCTTCTATGGCTTCACAAGACCTTTTCAGCCCTAGAAGAGGATTAGTTTCATAATATGCCGACTCATTGTACTTTGTCTTTTTAGTTTGCTCATTGTTATCACTGTAAGTTCTCTTTAGTGTACAAGCCATTTCAGATGATGTTTTCACCGGATGGCTTTCAACTGCATTAAACGATTGAACACGAGAAGGCATGCTGTCTACACTGCCTTTATTACTTGCCAGTGGTGAATCACCCTTCGGTGACCCGCGGCATCCAGAAAGCCCCTGGCTGGGCATTGGTAATGGTGAGTTCAGGGGGGATGTTACACTTGCATGTCTAGGTGAATGACTGCTACTTGAGCTTGATGTTCTCAAAGCAGTCGCAGACGATGCACTGACTTCCATACAACTGCTTCTACTGGACGACACAGAAAATGATGCACACGAATTTTGTACACTGCAGCACCCTGAGCTGCTGTTATCTGGGGTGCTGCATCTTCGTTTATTAGTTGCTCCAGGTAAACTCTTGGTTGCAACCCAAGGTGGCAGGTGATGGGCCGGGCCTGGTACATCCATCTTTTGATTACCATGACTAGCAATGCCATGGCTAGAAGGAGGTGAAAAGGCACTTCCAGGGTGGGGGCTAGGGGTGGACAAAGAGTGACCTGTGCCTGTGTGGTTGGTATTGAATGGCATTGTAACATACCCCAGGACAGCACTTGCAGCATGGGAATCTGTGTTAGTACCAGCCCCATATTGGTGAGGCGTAGTTGCAGATGTAACAAGACTGCAAGCTGGTGATGGTGAGGACGATGTAACAGAAGGACCTGTACTTACACTAGGAGCTGCAAAATTCACAGAAAATGGAAATCGGGGATGGTTGATTTGACCAAATGCGACATATGGCATTGCAGCAACAACAGCTGTCTGAGGATGGGTGTTAGCTGGTCCAGCGTTACTTGAAGTGGAGGGTTGAGAATTGTATGAGCCAGGTTTTACAGTGTTTATTGGGTATTTGACAGCATAGTCTCCAAGGTTTAATACCGTCGGTCCCATTTGTCCACTTCCACCTGTTTGTGACTGTATGGCAGTCATTGGCACCATCCTCTGTGCAGCAAATTGTACAGGGGCATTTGCTGGAACAGTGACCCTTGGCAGAAACGGGGTGTAAGCACTCGCCAAATGAGCCAATGTTTGGGAAAACCTTGGGGATGCAGCTGGAGCGATAGGTACAAATGAATCAAAAGCAGCTGCAATGGCAGCATTTTGATTGTTGTAGGAATATGAAGCCACTGGAATAGCAGCAGCGGCCGCAGCAGCTGTTGCCGATGGAGATGTTGCTGTTGTTGGCACCGGTTGGCCTGACTGGTTTGCCTGGGTTATTGCTGTAGGCATCACAATACCAAGCATGTATGGGTTGGTAGGGTACATAGCTTGAGGGACCACCCCTGGAGTATTAGGTGATGCAGCCTTGTTTGCATTAGCTGTGGCAATGAACGTTGCCGGGATGGCCCCCTGGTATAATGCACCATGAAGCTGATATGCTCCCTTCAACTGGCTGGAGTCCACATTCATCTGAAATACTTGATTTCCATTTCCTTGAAAGAAGACACCTCCCTGTGCTTGGGAAGTTGCGATCTGCAGAGATGGTACTTGTGAGGACCCAACTGTATTTTGCACCTGTCCGTAAGCACTCACTGACGATGGTATCTGAGCTGGACTTTGAGCCACGGAGGCAGCCTGGACAATCTGCTGTTGACTGGTACTACTAGGCATGGAAACTTGACCACAGAGACCACTTGCTGTATTCCCAAGAGAGTATCCTGTCACTGGTGGCTGAGTTCTGTGAGCTGATACATGCTGTGGTACAGTTGGTGTTGCATGGCTTGTCTTAACACTTGGAGCCAACACTGCTGCAGCCTGCGTGATTTCTTTGCTCACTGCTGACTTACTACGGGCAGCAGCACTACTAACTGGTTGAGTTCCCCTTGTGTGACTGGGTGTGGCATGCACTGTATTAGTACCTGGTACAGTGGTGCTCGGCGAAGAAACAGCACGCCCCTCTTCCTTTATGATTGGGTCTTTCAGCACACTGTGGAATAATGCGGGTGCTTGTACAGTGGTTGAGACAAATGGTGTAGGTAGCACTTGAGATGAAGGTTTGCTGGCACTGTTGGCTGTACCTTTCATGGAGGAAGCAACAGCTGCAGTGGTTGCTACAACCTGCGTTCTTTGAAGAGGACTATCAAGTCCTGCCCTTGTTGCTTCTGATGATACAGCCGGCACTTTTGAAGCAGCAGCTGCTTTGAGAGTGGCTGCAACAGTTTTCCTGGGTCCATAAGACTTTGTTGGTTTGCTGTGGCGAGGTGCAGCCGCTTTAGGGCTCATTTTGACACTCGGAAGCTTGCCTACATTGGGAACTGACCTCACATCTTGCTTTGTGATTGGGATTGTTGTAATACTTGTCGACACTACTGACGTTGTAGAACTTGAAACACTTATTGTCTCCTTGATAGGGTCATTCTTGCTTGGTGCTGAAGTGGTCAATGAATCACTTGTTGTGCAGACACTTGATGTATTTGGACATTTTGTAAAAGTACCTCCTGGTGGATTTTTTGATGGTAAAGTCACTGAAATCATTGCTGTAGGCTGTAAGCTGACAGTTGCTGTGCTTGTAACAGAAGCTGTAGGTTTTGAAGCCTCTGTCACTACCTGCCCTGTAGATGCTAGGCTATTAAAAGAAGCTGACGAACTAACAGCAATGGTGCTTGTGACAGTGATTGTCTTTGATAACTGTGATGTCGTTGCCGTTGCCGTTGAAGGAGAGCTGTTTACTGCACTTGTTACAGTGCTACTTGTCAACAAAGTGCTCCCTAGACCTGCTCCAGGGTTAAAGAGTTTAGAACTGCTAACAATAGTCGCAAAACTTGGTAGTGGCCCCTGTTCAACAGCAATGTTGGTTGGTACACTCTGTACAGGACTGTTGACGATGGAGCTTGGTACAGGCAATGGGATGTTGTGAAGAGGGGACGTTGGCCGGTCAACATCAGGTTTCCGAACACTAACCCTCCGTGACTTGGCCAAGGGATTTCGTGGTCTTCCTGGGCCTGAGAAATAACCACCCAAAAACAAGTTTTAGCACTTGTCTTATGTTTTAGTTCTTCTATCTAAAAATCAAACTCCTAGTTGATAGCCTTTAAGATTGTGGATAAAACTCTATTGGTGATGAAGAAAAGACACAGAATTGAAATAGGACTGAATTTGAAACAGTGGGATAATCATAACATTTAAACAGTCTGTTTGTGCTTGGTACGATTGTTTTGCTAGGTAAAGTTCAGCAAAATGCAGGGTTTTCTTTAACATTCAGGAGGGTAACTGGTTTTCACAGGTGGATAAAACTATTTGAACTAAACTTGTTTGTAAGAAAAAGGTACCGCTAGATGGTCAACACAGGCAGGCAAAATCATCCTCACAGCTGGTCAATTTGCCTGGTGCGCGGCCCTTAATGAAAGAGGGACGGCAGAGCTTGGTGGGGGGAGGGGGAGGGGGGGGGGGAGAAGACCACTTTCCCCCAATTTCAAGCAAAAAATGCATGAAATAATAATTTTACAAGTATCTCCACACCCACTAAAAGTTAGCGCCTCTGGTGCTCGCTTGTAAGGTCCCCCCCAGTTCAAAATATGCTCCGCCATCCCCATGGAACCCCTGAAAATGTAGTAAAATTACTAACAGTACCTCTTTTTTGGGCCAGTGTTGAAAATGGCGGCAATTTGACATCATTAGGTTGCTTTACCGCAATCTCTGACGGCTGCTGAACGTCTAAATAGTCTAAAGTGTAGTGTTTGCATCCTGATTGTGAAGGTTCTTGCCTGCTGTTGACTGGAATTAACTTGCTTGGTATTCTTGCATCAAAGTTGAACACTTTGTAAATAAAGAGGGGGCATTCCAGCCCACATTTACATGTCCCCTCAGTCTTGAGATACTCAATCACATGATCCAGCGACCTTAGTCGACTGTTGTTTGGGCTGAGGAACAATGGATATCTTTGAGCAATGCTGTATACTTAACACCTTAATTTAAGGTGGCTATGCCCTGGATGGTACAGTTTAAGCAATAACTCTAAAATGTTATTGTTGGTTTATTTCAGTCAATTCCAATTTTCCTCCCACAAAGCTGTCCTCCTTCCTATGAGTTTACTGTGATACCCTTGATGTTTTTCTACCTTCGTAATCTATTATTCTGAGGTTTTCTTTGACTTTCAAGACAATTTTTGGTGACTTAGGTCATGTCACAGAGAAAATGCACACACTTCACAAACATAACAGGTACACATTTCTACACCAGGATGGCAAATTACTTCAGAAGCTGGAAAAACACTGAAGAAAGCTTATAAAGTGCTTGCCTTACGCATATCATGTTCAAACTTCTTTTGCATTATTCTTACACCCTACAGCCAGTGATTGTGACTGAAATGATATCCAAAATAACAATTATGTTAATTCAAGTGAAACATTGTAGCCAAGTTTCAAATTTTTTTGTGTGAAGGATTCTCCTGACAACAAAGTCTTGACTTAACATGTCAAACCTTTCTGACATGTAGATGTCTTGTTACAGTTGTGTTACTTGTCACGACAAAATGTCAGTCTTCACACAGACAAAAATTGAGACATTTTTTCTGGATTTCCAAAGGGCTTGACTTGAGTTCTTTGCATCTTCATAACAACAATTTTGCCAAAAATCGATCCACAAACCTGTTTTGCAACTTTTAATCTCTCAATAGAATAAGCACTGTGAGCTACTTTGTGGTATAATCCTTTCTCTCCTAAAAGATCCTTTTTGCTGTTTTGCTTTCTGTGGCGGGAATTTAAACAAATTTCTCAAGTTTAAGTCAGAGGGGGCTTGTAAAAGAAGTTTTTTGTTTTATATTTCTGCTGGATGAAAACGTACAATTTCATACGAAACAAAGTTTCCATTCTTGTCTTCAATATTATGAAAAAAGGTTTCTTTTGGAAACATCGCATAAACGCTTTTAGTAAAATGCTAATAAGTTTATGGCTGGAGTGGAATCGAGAAACCTTACATGTATAGAAAAGAAAATTGACATCGAACAAAATTTCCGTGAAAAGAAATAAAACTTCCAAATGTACGGAAAAAAAGGTGCAGCAGAATCGCTTTGTAAAAATTAATTCTTCACTGTCTAAGGCTATGGATTACTTTTTACGTTTCACGCTATAAAATACTTCAATTTAATTTGTTTATCGTGCCCCGACCGAGCGTCGCCAAAATGTAACAACAATACCCGTGCTTTCTTACACTGACAATGTTATTTCCGAGTAGCAAAACGGGTTAAGTTTTTGACACTTTCCACTCGAAGTAAACCTTTTCTTAAGGCACTCAGCAACACCAAATATAAGTTAAATTCGCCATGCTGGCTTACCTGATGTATAAAATGGCACCATTTTCAAGTATTCGGCTCCAACCTCGTGGAATTTCAATGCACTTGGACCCATTAATAGCTTGTTCGCTGGCGCTTGTTTCACTCATGATAATCCATGAACAGTTGTTATCTTCTTAATCGAGCGTAGAAGCAAAGGCTCGAAGAATCTCACAACGTGACATAGAACGAACAATAGAATCGACCGTGGCGGACATCCATGCGACGATAAGTGAATTCAAACACAGCTATTACGCGACGGCCGATACTAATTCACACGCTCACTTTGACCATCTGCGGCGCATAATTTCCCGAAAGAGAGATATCAGGAACTCTTTTAAGTCACTACACCGGCAAAGCTCTTGAAATGTGATGTAAAGATGCTTATATTTACATGTGAAAAGACACAGTTCTCCGCTAGAAATAGACCGCCATGTTGGAAATGCGTGTCGCATTCTATTTTCGAGGAAGTCGCCCGCTGAAAAATTGTCTAAAAACGCTGGCTCGTATTACTACGCGTACTGTAGCTCTGTGTATGTCTTTTTGCTTTGGTTGTTAGAAGTGTTACATCATGCAGTGGCGCGCTAATACAAGTTCTGGGACGTAAATCGAATGGGTTTCTTTTGGTAGGTAATTGAGGCACAAAATGTCAATCTCAACATGGACCACAGGCTACCCAATCTCACTTCCAACAAGCGTGTGGTAAATTTCTTAAATTTTTTTTGGTGCCAAATAATAGACCAATTTCGATATATTAAAATTCAGCCTAAAACAATAGACCTCGGTACAAGGCTCTAGCGAATAATTACAGTGTTTGTGGGGTTTATTCCCCAGACCTTGTGCTAAGGTCTATTGTGTTAGGCTGAATTTTAATATATCGAAATTGGTCTATTACTGAAGCCTTCCATAATTTTCCATGAGGACTAGTGAAAATAAGTCTGTCCACAGAGGTTCATTTTCTTCTTGAAATCTTGGTATTCCTTTCTGATTTTCTCAGTAATTCCATTCATATTTTCTTAGTCATTCCTTTGTGATATTCTTGTAAGTGAGCAAGCACAATTAACCAACCATGGGTGATAAGCCGTGATAGCGAAGTCTGTTTTGTCTTGACCCATTCTCTTCCCCAGCCCCATGCATTCATTCTTGCACAAATCCTCTGCTGTTTATTACATTTTGCTGGTGTGCTTTAGAAGAATAGTACACAAATTAGCCTGTCCATTCAGATGCTTTCTAAATACCAGTAGTGATTTCATTGCCTGGACCCCCTAAGTTCCACCTTTCAAGTTAAAGAGTGAAGGTTCAGAGCAATGGACCAACAGAAAATCTCAGCCACATTGCCACAGCATTTCCATTCACCAAAATTTCCACAAGTTAACGTTTCTTATACTCAAATAGAAACATGCAAAACGTTTTCTACTCCTTTGAAAATGGTTGAAAGCCCAAGAACTATTACAGTTCCCTTGCTGTATATGCAAATTTACATCATCACACCCCACCTTCATTCATCACACAAATATAATTATTTTATTTTCATTCTATTTTTTAATTGCGTAAACTAATATACACCTTTCCTTACAAGAATAAAACAAGTTTGTTTTTCTTATTTACAATTTTACCAATAAAATATTCTCGACTGTGTATATAGTGTACTACTGATAACATATTTCCAATAAATATTGGAAAATATCTACAGTAGAGTTTTGGTCACAGCTACATGTACTTCTTTCCTTTTTAGGTAATTTTAATTTTTAAAGATATTCTTACCCTGCTAGCAGAGCTACCTTAATCTTTCCTAGGAAAGATTGAAACGGCTCTACATGCTAGCAGTGCTAAGTACCCTAACCTTAGAAAACACAACTGATTTACCTCTACCTTTAATACAACTTAAATATTACTCTTCTTTTCTCTGATGCTGCACTGGAAACAAGCTGAGTTAATTTCAACACTGAGAGATCTTGAATAAATGTGTACAATTTACTCCTGACTTCTAAAGCTTACCTTACATTATCACCCCCAACTGTAATGCCATGCGATTAAATTGCTATAGATGGGGCTGTGCTCTAGAAGTGCCCTGGTGTCACAAGTGACTAACTTTTGCTTTTGGGTGACTGGAAAAACTTACATTTTTCATATAACATTAAGTGCTGGGTACCCAGGATTTCATGGTTGGGGAACTTTGGGCTCCTTACAATTTTCTTAGACCACAGCCTTGATAGAGGACACTGGAGTGCAATACACCACCCACTGGCATTACAAAACGACTTAATTAAGTCCCTCTCTCCACACCATTCATTGTATCCATTCTATTCCTATGAAGTTTCTACAAAGTT
This sequence comes from Orbicella faveolata, assembly GCF_042242905.1. Classification (NCBI taxonomy): domain Eukaryota; kingdom Metazoa; phylum Cnidaria; class Anthozoa; order Scleractinia; family Merulinidae; genus Orbicella; species Orbicella faveolata. The sequence goes on from NW_028301540.1 coordinate 31,085,131, forward strand.
GTAAAAATATCATTCTCTTCTTTGATTGTGGAGACTTGAATAGAACTTATTCTTGCATTTCCCAGATCAGATGTCATAAATTTCAGCAATCCCTGCTACACCCTTGTTGACTGGTGTTAAACATGCATGGGCCATTACAAAACAAGCAAATGGAGCTGAAAACAACAACAAAAAAATCACTGTTAAAAGTTAAAACAAAGGTGACCATAATAAACATACAGTTAATCAATAGTAGTATATTCTTAAGGTGGGTCTTCCTAAAGTGAGGTACTTGAAAGCAACCAGTATACACATGTACATTCTATTATTTTTAAAAAATTGCCCTTGGTTGGAAAGTTTTCAAACAAAGAATCTTTTATTTTTTCTTGATCCAAAATGATCAATAAGTTATAAGTTATCCTTCACATTTAATCTTTTGCTTCAATTTATGATGGTAAATAGTATGGGAAAAGGAAGTAAAAATCAAACTGCCAGAAAAATTTAAAGAAAAACAAAACAAAATCAGAACTTAAACAGATCAAATGGTTGAGGATATCTTACCAATGTAAAATATAAAAGGGACAGCAGTGGGAAATAATCCATAGAAGGGAAGCTCAAGCATGATCAGTGCTGTTAACTGTTCTGAAAGGGATAGCTTCCGTCCTGAAAGACAAATCAACGACAGTTATTGTCTCAAATATCTTTAAAGGGATTCTTCACAAACTTAAAGGGCTAATATTTCCATGTACCTTAGCTGCTCATTTATGGCTTGTTATTATCTTACAGTGCAATATGCTTAGGTTAAAGGAGTTGCTGTTGTCATGTTTGTTTTCTCAAAAATCATTCTAATTTTTTAGCCATGGTGGCAAAAATAAAGACCCCTCCAATTTTTGTACCTCCTTTAAATTATAAAAAAATATTTACAAGTTGTGGACTGAACATTAACATTGCCTCCTTTCAGGATGAAGAATTAAGAGATCTTATGTTCCTTTTCACAATACTTGTTCATCTTTCAGGCCATTAGGTACACAAGAGTGAAAAGACTTGAATAAAAACAAAGCAAGCATTTGGTTAAGTGTACATTTGCCAAGGCCAATCCACAGTGGCCTCTGACCTGTGTTCTCTTCAAATATGACAAACTATGGCTAGGGTGGTAAACTGCAAACTCCAGACACAATGTACTATAAAGTAAAGCAATCTAGTTACTTAGTAAATTCGAAAATGCTTCCACATTTTCTCAGTTAAAATCTTGTGAGCTTGCTCTTAGGTGTACTGAGTTGCCCTTTATCTTCAGGGAAGTAACTTACCCATTTTAATTTTAAACTTACCCAACAACTCAATGGGGCAACATCCAATGACATTCAGCACATAGATTAGAATGACTGTAACGCATGTCCACAGCACACAAAAGTTTAAGTCTGCAGAGTCAATCCTGCAAATAGCCAAAGCCTGGAAATCAAGTTCTTGATAGCAGAGGGCATTTTATCTGATAACATGCTAAAAACACCTGAAAAAAATTAGACTACCAGCAGTCTCTCTTTTGCTTGAAAATTCATAAAAAAAAGAACACAAGAAAGAACCACGTTCACAGTCACACTCACATACTCACTTGTTCTGCATTTCTCCCACCAATTTTCAAGCAAAAGAGAGAATGCTTGCAGTCTATAAAAAATACTCACATCACCAGTGAAACAACAACGAGGATAAGTAGCAACCATATATAGTTCAACTGATAGTATGTCATGTTGTGGCCAAAATTTTCAGCAGAAATACTCCACTGGTTTCTCCAACACAGACTAAAGAATCTTTTCCAGGGACATGTAATAAGTGGAAAAAGAAACTGGAAGCTATTAACAGTGTGTGTTGGAGATTCTTTCTCTTTGTATGGTGGAGGATCGTCAAATTCCACATTGTCTGTTGTTTTATTGGAAGTCTCACTGATATCTTTCTTCTGTGGATCATGGCAGCTGTTCACATCTTGAGCCATTTCATATATTGGAGGAGGTCCAAGGGGAAAGTCGTTTGTATTTGCCAACATTGTGTGTAGCATCCAATGATGTCAATGATGACCAAGTCAGCTCACATTCTAATCAAAACGTACCTGTACAAAAGAGATATATACATTCTTAATATTTAATTCAGGGATTACACAACATTAACTTCTCACTGTACAAACATGTAACAAAGAAAAAAATCATTTTGTTGTACAATACCACTATTAATAATTTGCAATTTATTACATGACAAGCCTTGAGGTAATTATTCCAAGTGTTCTAAATGGTTCTATTTTGGTCAACATTTTGCTATATGGACTGTTTCCATGGAAATGGTCATAAGCCATGAACTGTATGTTTTGTTTTGTACCGTGTAAACCATTTACTAATCTAGCTTGCTTGAGCGCTTGACCCATGCTGGGGAATATCCAAACTGCCATGACCTTGGGCCAATATTCCCCAGTACAGCTCTTGTGCTTGTTAGTAAGTAAGAGGTTTGTAAGTGTCACCCTATTTAAATAAAGGTTGTTTGATTGATTGATTGAAGAGGTTATTATTTCAATCATTACAGTAATTATTTTAATATTTAATATCATTTAATAGCTAAAACTAAGGGATAGTAATTCATTTACCAACAAATCCTCGGAAGAAACATTACAGTAGAATGGTAACTTGAACCTGAATAACTTGAACTCCCCCACTTACTCAAACTAAGTCCCATTTCTCTTGGATTTGACCCTACTGTTCAGTCATATGGTCTTTTTTTAACTTTTAACTCGAACTCGGATAACTCAAATTTCCCGCTAACTTGAACTAAATTCCGTTTCCCTTGATCAAATTTACCCCGATAACTCGAATTCTGCTTGATATAACTCATTCCATTAGATTTTAGGATGTCATTCCATTAGATTTTCTTGTCGTGTAATCGATAAAAACACATACAAACTAACACTACAGCAATTTGAGGACATAACCGAGTTACACATTTCACAGTACTGTATTTACATGGGAAAGGTGTATAATCGTGTCACAGGTTCTGACGAGATAAGTTTTATTTGCACTGTACTGTATACTGAACTGCTGAAAGATCAGTGAACTAACAATTACTAGATATTCAATCGACCGCGATAACTCGAACCCCCGTTAACTCGAACTGTTTTTCGTCTCCCTTCAGAGTTACCGGGGTTCTACTGTATATATTGACTGAACTGGCTAGACATTCAATAATTCGATAAGACAAGTAAAGGTACATGTAACATCAATAATGTCTCTAAAATCTATATTTTTACATGTAAGTCTTACAAAATGATCTCTACTGATCTACGATCTACACTCTCAGCTGCCAGATGATCTGATGGAGTTGATCGAGAACTTCAGTGCCCCAAAATAACCCCAGATGACTCAATTCAGATATCTTCGAGTTCAGAAACTACAGAGCACTAAAATACTGATAAAATTAGGGGTTTGCTTCGTAGTGTGCCTCTAGTACAAGATCTTCCACTGCTGTTCGTCCTTTCGATACCCACAGTCCATTTCGTTTTGTTTTGATCTTGTCCACAATTCCTTTCGATCGTGGCGCAGAACGACAAGAGGCCTGGGAACGATAGCTATTTTTGGCCAGGCGAAAAGCGAAAGGTTGATGTAGATTGTGCATATTCTTCCGCCTTGTCAAAAATTTCGCGCCGTGATTTGATTTAAGTCTCTCAGTAAAAATTACGAGTCTCCAAATTCCTGGAAAGTTCTTTGATTATCTGCAAGATTTGCTGTTCTCACGACACAGCGTGACATCAGTCTGTGTATGTCGGACAGTCTGCCTGTGTAAGGGTAGGGGCTTGTTCAGTCTTTTCTCACTATTCCCCTCTGAGAAGTCTATTCAAACGTTACAGTTTAAGGTCCTCGATTTCCTCCATCCAGCAGCAATGGGAAAGCGGATAAAAGAAGTCGGCGAACAGGGTTTGTTGGGCGTGTTTTGAAGTATAAAGTCTGACCCCTTCCCCTGACTCCCATTTGAAAAGGACAGGGGTGCTCGTGTGAAATTTTGAAAAGAACCCCTAAGATACCAAGATCCTGTTTTGTTGGCATGACATGGAATTCTTTTCACCCCCAAGAGGTACCAAAAAAGAGTTTTTAGGCTGGACACCCGAAGAGCTACCATACCCTTTTTTTCACCCCCCGAGGGGTGCCACGACTCCACGAGCACCCGGTTCTTTTTATATGGGAGTCTCCTCCCTGGGGTAAAGTTGCGACACTTGACAGGTGAAAGGGACTTATATCTGCATCAACTGCTCTAATAACACAACGTACAACGCTGTTTCGGTCAACAGCACGTATTCAATTTTGTTTTATTAATTTATCTATTACAAATCATGGTAGGTTAAAAGTATAAGTAAACGTACAAACAAAAATATCCACAAATATACAAACAAACAAAAGTGTGAAGAAGCATAAAGTAAGCCGGAAGTCCGAAACATTTACTGGAGAATTAGCACATTTTTTTTAGTATTCTTCGATTTTACTGGATCCTGACGATCTCCGAGCAAACAATGGACGAGGCTTGACACCTGATCGTGTCATGTTTTTACCTGATCTGCATTTCTAGAGCGTTAATTATGTTTTTACCGACATAAACAACATAAAAGGTGAACGTGCAAAACGCTGCACAATCTAGCGTCTATAAGTCGTTCTCAGGTCAGGTTAGAACCGCAAGCACGACACTCAACATCAGTATACTCAAGTTTTGCGGGAGGAAAAGAACTTTCCTAGATCAGAGTGATCAGCTCAATGGAGCCTGAAATATGCACGAAAAAACAGAGCAAAATTTCCTGTGACTACACTTAGCTACTACATGGTAAAAATTGCCCGTCGCGATGATGCTTTCTCGCAAATTTTTGAACTGGAAGCAAGCCCAGTAGAAGGTCAACCACTGCAGCCAAAAGGTAAGAAAAAGAGAAAAAGCAAAGGCGAAAAACAAAAGAACATTACAAAAAACCGAAAAGCTTAAAGACGTAGGTCACATTCCCGTCCAAAAACTCTAAAATTTTGATTTCTGTGCATGCCCGAGCAAACATGACGTAAATCGCGATGCTTGTGGAAAGTAAAGCATGCTGTCCTGTTGCAAATGTCTTTTTGAGTAGATTGGAGCTAATTTGGCTCATATCGAGCCTGAAAATCTCCAAAATGTCCAAAATGTGCGTTTTTGGCAAAAAGCTCCGGGAGTCAATGGGTTAAGGAACACGGTTATCGCTAAATTTTGGAACAACACAACAAAGTAATAATTGTGCTGGTGGCATGTCTTCCTCTTGAACTGCGCATAACTGATCGGATGACTTAAATTGGAATTGACTTATTAATTATAACCGTATGCTAATCTACACATTTTTACTGGACTGTTATGCTCTTCACCACCACTTTTGATTATCACTGAATTTTACACGATTTTTGTCATCCACATGGATGAGAAAGTCCCGAGTGATTCTTTTGAATCTTTTCGCGTCAGTTTGGAAGAGGGAGGAACTAGGGAATCTACCAGAGAGGCTCGTCTCTGAGCCTTTTATTTTTACAAGACAATTTGCACATTGTTTCTTTTAAAATATAATAATAATAATCGACCTGGATTTGAACTGATCAAGATATGTGGTAAGGTGCACGAGTAAAGGAGAGGGATTGGGTAACAGCCAATAAGAGACCCCTTCGGAAAAAAAAGTTCCGTCCTTAATGTTTACTCATATGTCGTGACATTCAAATTTCACGTTTGTAAAATTATAAAAATTAAACCCCAGTGAGAGGAAAAAGCAGCAAGTGACGTTTCGTGACTCTAGTTTTCGTAAAGTAGGCTCCCGACCACAGATACGAAGGGAAAAAAGTTAAAAATATTGGTTGTTGAATATCAAAGCTAAAACAGAGATCAAAGAATTTTTTCCTTGGATCTTCGCACTAGGCTCGCTCTCCCACCCTGCAACAGAATACCTCGTTGCCTGTTCGTATAATGTTGAATATTCTATTATGGAAATTATTTTCCAGTGCAAAATTTCAAGTGCTACAGCTTGAGAGGTACGCTCGCTCCTTTAGATAAGAATTTCACTATACACTGCACTTTTATTGAAAACTGGCTTCTTTTTTTTGCAGTTTGAAGGTGGAAGGCAAAGGCGCCCTGGGAACGAAGCTGGACGAAAGTAAGGCTGGCTCGCGCTTGTTCCAATCTTTTTCACTAGGTAGGCTTCGAAATCACATAATTATTTCAAAACGCTATGACTGTTTTAAGAGGTTGTAAGGAAGAGTAGGACTACAAAAAATTCCAAAGAAGATAAATGAACATCCTGGGTAATGAACGAGAACGCCCGGTCACAAGATTCGAAAGAGGAACAAACTCCTGGTCACGCCCAAGCGCCCTTCAATGGTATGCGCGCGCACCGTCCATCGTGTTGCATTTTGGGACATACTTCTCCTATGAGCGTTTTTACCGCCATGATGGATCCTAGAAAATGGGATCCGAAGAAGAAAATTTGTCCAAGTCAGTCTTGAAAGACGACCTGACAGGCCAAAAACCTCAAAATGCTCTAATACGATTTCCCTAGTGTTTGTTTCAAAATTTTCTTGAACCTGCACGCTTTGTGCAGTGTTTCAAATTTTTAAATTTGAGCGCCGCTTTGGAAACTCAACAGCGCGTCAAGATGAGTAAATTGTCATTCAGAGCTCGGCAGCTCGATTCCAACAAGGCTCTTCCAGTGTATCGGGCGGAGGAACTACCCGATTTGACGGAATTCAGCACTATAAACCGTGCTGTGCCTCAAATGCCAACTGGAATGGAGAAAGAAGAGGAAACGGTGAGTAAAAATAAGTTGTCAACTCTTAGTATTATGCTCATTTCTTTAAGAAAATAAGACGTGCGCGTACCATTTAAAATTTCCATGCAGCTATACAATCCGAGCATCAGTTTGGAAATTGACAATGTCTCTAGGCATTATTTTTGCACGATTCCTCAAGTTTACAAGCTTCGTGAAATGTACTTATAGTTTGTTCACGTGATGTGTATGCGTAAACCCGCCATTTTTGAACGTGGCCGAGGGCGCTTACTATGAATGCCATGGAAATGCGGAAGTAGGTAACAAATAGCGCAGTGTTAAAATCTTTACTACTCCAGCGCGCGTTTTTCCGTTAGATCTTGTAGATTTAAACCTTGTTGTTGCGATCGTTGGTTTTAATGAGTTATGAAAATTCATGTGCTGGCCATTTCCTAGCCCAAACTGAATGGTACAGAGGGGTGGGTTGGCAAGCTCCGAGTCAGTTATGTCGTTCTTTGCCGTAGAAATAACAGCTTATTCGAGTGCTGATTGGAATAAATTGTTGCTAAAATTGAAGTAATTTTCCAAGCAATAAATCATGAAAATGCTTGTTGTCATTATATTTTGTGTGTGATTACAAAACATCATTTTTTGTATTACTTGTGGCTGTCAGTAAGATGTATTTTTGCAGATGACATTGTTGATGTTGGTATTTTCTGTTACATGTTATATTTTTCAATTCTTTGTGAACTGTAACTTTGTAAGTTCTATTTGTACCAGTGTTATAAACTACAATGCATATTAGCAGGGTGTCTGTATTGCCAAAAGTGGCCTATGAAATTATTATATGAGCTGTAGAAATACAACCTTATTTAATTCTTCAGCTATGACATACGATCTTAGTGCGTGCCTTAAAGGAGCTATGTCACAGTTTACACATCTTGAAAAGTTTAGCCTAAATTTTTCAAGTTCTTTATTTTTAATCCAATTTAATCTTTTCTATCTTTAACCATCCTTGCTCCTTTGTGGTAATATTATTATCTCTTTGGTGTTTTTCTATTAAGCAAACTACTATTTTAAGATTTCCTTCAATATAAAGGTAATTTTGTATGTGGCCAAAATAACTCAAAAATGCTGTGGCTGGTCACTGAAGTTTTTTCATTGAATGACAAGTTGATTATCACTTTGTTACAGGGCTCAAAGTTTATTTTAGCTTTGGGAGCACTTGTACGACCAGCTGTAAATTTTTACGCGCACTGCCAAAATTTTAGGCGCACAGCTTCAAATGCTTGGAGCACCTACTCCAAAAGAATACTTAACGCTCCAAAAAGAGCGACTCAGGCTTCGTGTTGCAAACTGGGCCTATTCTAGCAGTATTGAACACAACAAAAACAAATAAAAGAATCAGGATATTTCACACAAGAGTTAAGCTTAGATATTAACTTCTGAAGTCGCTTCGTTGAGTATCCTCACTATCCAGTTGCTTGTTGTTTGCCTCACCTTTCAAATTCTGTTCATGAAGATTCCTGATTTTTTCAACATCTGGGTATTCGTGAGAACTAGCACGAACTTTGCACATTTGGCTAGCTTTCAAGCCATAGAATTTGTGGACCAGCCCATTCCAAAAACGCTGGACATTTTTGTATGTCAGACAAGCGAAAACAAAGCTTTCTGTACCTGTTGTTCGCGAAGAACGAGCACACGATTTAATCTCATCCCCAGTTTCCACACTGTCCACTGGGACCGCCTGGCACTATGTCCCCCATTTGGCGACCAAGAAGCATGTGCTTCATTCCTTCATTTGCATGTGTCAGCGGAGTTGTTTACAACACAGAACGTGGGGAAGAAATGAACGTTCGAGTTCGGAGAATCCACTGGGAAATTAGGCTTAAAGACGACGAATAGAACATACACCAATGAAAGGAAAATGGTGCAACTTTATTATCTGGTGCTTGGTTGTGTTATATCTATATGTTTATATTTATATTTATCAATCGGAGTACGTTAGTATGGTCAGGTGAGTAAGCACTAGAGAAGTCGCACTGTACTTTGGCTTTTAAGGCGTGGTGGTACAACCACACATGATTTTTTAGGCGTACAGCCAAAAATCTAGTCACAAATGCGACCAGTTGGTCGTTAACTTTGAGCCCTGTGTCTGGGACAGTCATTGATAAATCTGTTTTTATTCACAGGAACACCATCTCCAGAGAGCCATCTCGGCACAGCAGGTTTATGGGGACACTCAACAACTTGTAATTCCTACTCCAGAAACAGAGGAATTGAAGGAGAAAGTGGTTGACACCCTTTACCATGATCCATTCAAGCAGCCGAAACAGTACATTCATGTTCAAGGTGGGCTTGCTAAGCAATACAGTATATCAAACACAAAAGACTGTGTGTGATCACATGTCCAAACACTGAGAAGAGAGTTGAAAATTTGACGGGTAGCAGATTATGTTTGACAAACTTTGAGGTGTTTGGAAATGTGGGCAAGCACAGTCTTGAGTGTTTGATATACCTTGTCAATTGAAACTAAAACTAAGTAGAAAATGGAGAAATAAATAAAAATCTCTGCTAACTATGATCAGATATCCAAAAACTGTCATGGTCATGATTTCCTTCATACTTGAAGAAGACAGGGATCACATTTAATGTGCATGTGAAGGAAGTTCTTTCTTGGTGTACATTCCCCTTAAATTATGCAAGCAGCTGCCAGTTTTACTGGCTCAAGTTCATTATTCACTGTTATTATTTACTTACTGCCTACTACTACCAATCACTTTAGGAAGGTTATCGGTGGTCGTACACCATATACATTACTACAAAACCTAACTCATATTACACAGTGTCCTCACTATGCCAGAGAAATTTGAAAATGCAGCTTTATTTCTCTGGTTAGACCTACTGTCCATGCTAATCCGTCACAAAAATGGAGCTGGTAGAAAACACTCTTTAAGCTGGAGGAACTTGAAAACTACAGCTTCTCATTTTCTTGTGAACGAAAATGTTTTGAAAATGGAGTTTTTCAAAAATCGATGGCGTTGCAATAGTCTTGTGATTTCCCTGACCATGTTTTCCAAAATGACTGGTGATCGTTGCATTTTTAAATTCCTCCAGCTTAGTGTGAATGGAAAACATTTGATGCATTTTCAGAGTGAAACCTCTGTTTTCAAATTTCTCCAGTGTAGTTTGGATGGGGCCTTAGAATCTGCTGCCCTGAAGAAAGGTTGCTTTATTGACTGATTTGTACTAACAGTAGAAATTTGAAACAGAGTGTCCTAGGAAATATTATGAGGTAATTACTGAATGTTCTTATTTTTAAGCTTTCAACTTCGAGGAGGAATTACCTGAGTATGATATGGACTCAGAAGATGAGGAGTGGCTTAAGGCCTTCAATAAAAAGAAGGTAAGGTTGATTCACCATGTTCATTTGTCTTAGTCAAAGTGTACTGGTTGACTACACATTTCTGTGAGTTTACTTGTGTAATTAACCAACTGGTTGTTGGAAAGACACAGGAAGATCTTGGAAGTCTCAAGCTAACAGTATCAACAGTGCATGAGAAGCTCATAGCAATACATGGTCTGCTGTTAGAAACCGCTACAAACTCACAGCTTTTAGTTTTGGAGAATCCCACCAACCTTTTCCTTTTCTCTTCCAAATGTTTTCCTCTAGAAAATCCGCCAGCCCCTCTACACCTGAACAAATTTTTTAAGTAGGGAAAGATGGAAAAAATGGTTTTCATGTTTTCCGTAGAGATTTATTTCTATGCTAACCCAAGGGGTTGTTTACAAGGAGTGTTTCAACTACAGTTTCATGTTCTCTCAAACTTTCATTAGTATTTCCTTGCAAATCTTTATGGAATTAAAAACAAAAGGAAAGATAGTGATTTCTTGCAGAACAGAATTGTTTCTAAAGAATTGTGGCGAAATGTTTAGCCTAATAACATTGTTGTGTATACTCTGCTGCTTTCCACGCTTTTGTTGTTGGGCAAGTTAGACTAATTTTATTTTTCCTATTAGGAGCTCCTGTCACCATTTAAATTTGAACATTTCCTTGACCAGTTGGAGCGAAATTCTGGAAACCAGGTAATTAAAACAACATTGCCATCCCTTTTAACTTCGTCTGGAAGGAATTGTAGTGCAACATAACAATTTTTTGTGATGTGTAATGTTTTCTATGGTAGTTTGTATGGTATGTTTTCTGTTAGGTTTTAGATGTAGATTCAGTTGTCCTTTTTCAAGATAACATTACTTGTAGAGTTATAACATGTACTTCACTGAAATGTCAGGTGATGAGATTAATTTTTCTTGCCTTTAAAGTTGTTTGTAATATACATAAAAGTAGTTAAAGTGAAATAACAGAAGTTACTAAATCACTGGGATGCAAATATACTTGTAGATTATGCCTTCAGAAAACTTTATGTTTTTAAGTGGATTGTTTCTTTCCTTTTATTAGGCGGTGTCTTTGAATGAAGCAAAGTCATTGTTGAAGGAGGGTGGTGATGTTATCAAGCCTCTGTATGAGTATTGGATGAATAAAAGAAAAAAGTTGGTAAGGAAATGTAAAGCTTACTTACATACCTTTTAGTCACAAAACGAAAATTATCTGATACTGTTTCTAGGAAAGTTACACATATAAGATCACAGGAAACAAAAGCTTTTATTGAAAATGTTGTTTGAGTTCAACACCTTGGGATGTAAAAGTATGAAATGTATACTCAGGTTTGCCTGTTGTTCTACTACAGAAGGATCTGGTGGTGTCACTGACTCCTCAGCTTAAAGGAGAAAAGAGGGATGGCTCGTCTGCGAGTGATCCATACGTGGCATTCAGAAGAAGAACAGAAAAGATGCAAACAAGAAAGGTGAACAGCTTATTCTCAATACTGACCAGTATGATATACTGTTTGATTCAAATGAAATACAACTACTGTACATAGCACAGAACCTTTGTGTCAATCTGTGGCCTAAATTATGGCCTTGTTTTTACAGAATCGTAAGAATGACGAGGCTTCATATGAGAAGATGCTCAAACTTCGAAGAGATTTGAATAGAGCTTGTACAATTCTGGATATGGTGAAGAGAAGAGAGCAGTCCAAAAAGGAGCTCCTTCAGCTTACTGTTGAAGTATTTGAGAAAAGGTATTACCGTCAGTTCAACATCAAAATTCTCAGTACTTTTTTTATACTTTTAATTGTCATCATCCTTATGAGAATTTGAACATTCTAGATATGCTGCTGGAGATTATGCAGGCCAAATACTTCAACAGTGTATGGATATGATCAGATATCAGCCCCCTGCCACCAATCTCACTGCACCCACGTCGGCAGGTTATGGTGACAATGTAACGCCAGGCTCTGCCACAGGAGGTGACAGGGAACACGAGTCGTGGAGACGAGGATTGCAGGTGAAGCTTGTTATGTAGTGATATTTTGTATGTGGTGGATTACGCAGAAATGGTCAGAGTGAGTGTCACCTATAATGAACTTGCTTGGTGCTGTAGGGAAGTGTTCTGTTTACTTTGTGTATTTTTCAAAACTGCAGGTATGTGACTTACGGCTGATACACAGGAGGAGTTTTCCTCCAGGAGCATGCTCCAGGGTCAATTTGCGCAACTAGTACACTCTGGGGAGCATAGTGTGGCACACGAGGAAGCGTTTTCAAGTTTGTTCAATTTTCCTCAGGATCCTGCTCCCAAGTATTTAACCTGCTTGATTTTGTGGAGCATTTTGCAGGATGGAAATTCTGCTCCCGAGAATGAATTACTCCCATGAAAACGTTGGTGCACACGGAGGAGCTTTGCTCCTGGAGTGTGCCCCTGGAGCAAAACCCAGGAGCAAAAAACCCTTTGTGTGTATCAGCCTTTAAATGTTGCTGTGAAAATACATTTTGAAAACACTTTATCTTTGTTTCTTTTATCAGGAAAGGCCACGGATAGGAAAGAATGACTTTGTCAATGAGTTAGGGTAAGTGCCTTGCATCAAATTGTGTTTGGTTTATCTTTACCACATTTGGCAATTTCCAGAACAGAGTTAAGGAACTCTGAAATGCAATAATGCTGCCCATAAGAATTACTTAATTATGCCTAGTGCACTTCTTGGGACATAGCCTGCCTACTAAGTTCCTCCATCCATCTCTGTCTAGGCCTTTCTCTCTAGATGACTCTAGGTCAGCTCTAATCTCTTGATGTCTGCTTCCAGTTCCTTGTGTCCCTCTTCCTTTTACCTCAGGGGTTCCAGGGCAGGGCTTGCCTAACAAAGAGTGTAACCTACCCATCTTGCTTATAGGAATTTAAAATGTTTGTTTTGTTTTTCATTAGAATCAAAAGACCTAAACTGAGTCACCCCGCTAAGGTTGCTCATGTTCAGCCACCTGGAGATCAGATGCTGTTCAGTGACGATGAGGAACTCATTCGCGTATCGCCTCCTCCAGTAAGTAAACTGAGAATTTTGTAAATGTTAGTGAAAAAAGCGAGGAATTATTTATACAGAGAGTGGCTACACAAGTAGGACATTTTTGAACAGTAATCCCACCTCACTGAATTACATGTACATGTACTACTGTCATTTAACAGTAAATTAATTTGGAACTTTACCATTTACAGGTGGATATTCCTTCAGAACCCGAAGATGACGATGAAGACCCAGATGGCAGATTTGCATTTAAAAGAAAGCTTGGTGTCAAATACATGCCGGTTAGTTGATTACAATTAAGAAGAACCTATTAATAAGAAGCTTTTCTTATAGATATAATTAGATTAATAGTCTTTAGTTTCCTAATTATACCGTTTTTCTAGTCAAGGGTACAAAACAAATTTCTTTGTTCTCCACAGCCTCGATTCGATATGCCTCAGCCACTCGCATGGGTAGATCCATCAGAAGGTGGGTTGGGTGACAAGAGATTTCGTTTCAGCTGTACATCGATATCGTCGCCGCAGAGAGTGATTGGCTTTGCAAGAAGGAGAGTAGGACGAGGGGGAAGGTAAGCAAAACAAAACGATGTGCTTCTTTCTTTGTGACTATGCGGATTTGCTAGAATTTACTCACATGTGTAGTGTGTAAAGTGTATAATTGGAGCCAGTTGCCACTTTTATTTATGCAATCTCTTCTTTTTGACAGAATATATATGGATCGGGCCTACAGTGCTTTATCAGAAGACTTGGATGAGTTAGATATGCGTCTAAACTCATCATCATCTTCGCTCTTGTTACCCAATGGCTTGTTTCCGTACGACCACCTTACAGGGTGGAAAAAACCCTCACTGTAAGTCTTGAGTGAACTGTAATGAATGCAATTTGTTCTTTCTGTTACTATGAAGACAAAATTCAATGGGGGCCACAGGTCAAGGGGAAAAATTTTCAAGGTCAAGAAAAAGACGGAGAATTTTATTTTGAGTCAGAGAAAATTGACATACTTTTTAAGAAAATTCGGGGTCACTGTGATCTCAACGATATTTTTCCGTAATGAAGAAGGAAAATTGGGCGAAACTTATCAGTCTTATTGAATGAGTGGAAAGGATAGCCTTAAGGTTATTTATCCCTAAGTGACTGTCAAGAGTGATCAACTTCTACCTTCTCCATACAATGCCTATAAATTTTAAAGGAGCTCAGTCACGGTTTGCGCATATTGAAAAGTTTAGCCTCAATTTTTCAAATTCGTCGTTTGTAATCCGTGTTAATCTTCTCCATCCTTAGCCATCCTTGTTCCTTTATGGTTTATCATTATGTCTTTGGTGTTTTTCTACCTTATTAAACTGTTATTTCTAGGTTTCCTACCATTTAAAGGTAATTTTGTATGTGGCCAAAATAACTCAAAATACCGTGACTGAGCCCCTTTAAAGAGAAAGGTGATAGGAGTAACGAAAATCATCTATCGGAAGATGTCTTGATTCACCGTGAAATCTGAAATACCGTTGACTAAGATGAAAGGAAACGTATTTTAGTCGCTAGGCAGTATAAATAAACATGTGGTGCATACTTCTTGTCTAACTCCAGCCTGTTTAATTTGTTTTCTCCTTAGGCCGCATTTTAGACCTAAATCGCCTCCCACGCAAGTGTCATTCGCCTCGTATTCATCTCCAGTGTCGACAGAAGCGCCCTCTGCCAGTAAACAGAACGGAGAACCCAGACCTCGACTACATAGGAGCTTTTCCACACAACCAAGATCAAAATTCTCACTCAACCCCACTCCGACTAATGGAGTGGTTGGGCCGAATTTCACTCATAACAACATGAGCCGTAGCTCGCTAACTAATGGACCTTTATCGAATCAAGGTGGTTATACCACGGGCACTCTTCTTAGTAAAAACACCGCCTACTCCACAGCGCCCATGAAGGCGGTTTATGCATTGAACTTTCCAGTCAATTCGAACATTTCAGGGCACGCGTTGTCCAATAGTTTGGTGCGAGGTAGTGCACCGTTCTCACCCACGGCCCTTAACTCATCGCCATCTGCAAGTGCGACGTTGAGGGCAAGCGCTGCTGAAAGCGCTGGCGCGGAACAAATGTAAGTGCAATCACAGGCTTTCTGTCCTATTAGCTCATAGCTTATAGCAAAGGTTTCATAAAGGGCTGGGCACCAGGCAAATTGACCGGCTGTGAGGTCAATTGTACCCACCTAGAGGAACGTTTTTCTCATTAAGAAGTTCAGGTCAAAAGAATTTTACTCGTTAACGAAGCCCCCGGCTTATAGGCTGGCTGGTTTTTGGCAATTTTCCACTGAATGGAGGTTTTGACTGCAGAATTGTGCAGGCATGTGCTCTACCGAGAACGTCGAGAAACCCAGTGTGTGTTCAGGGCCGTTGGAACAAGGGACCAAAAGACAGTTTTTCCGCTATACTATTCAAACGTCAAAGCAGCTTGTGCACTTTACTTGAGTATCGGCTGGCCCGATTCGAGCGAAGCGATTACTCCAGTTGCTGGGATGCGTAAGAGAATAACCAGAGATATGAAAATAGCTTTTATTTTAAGCAGATATACTTCGAAAGGATATAAATGCTAGTTTATGCATATCTTCGTCCGATCCTTTCCTTTTTCCGTTTTACGTTGTTAACCCGGGGAGGGGGGGGGGGGGGGGGATTTTAGTTTCAAATTTGACGATTCTTTAACCACTACAAATGAGTGATGTCCATTTTCTTTTTTTTTTTTGTATTTTTTATTTCCAGGGAAATAGACGTCAATAGAGTAGATGGCCTCCTAAGCACATTAGATGGATTAGGGACCTCAATCAGCAGTTTACCAAACGCAACGTGATAATAAATGCCATTCAAAGAGAATTTAATCTGCCAAGAGACAGTGTTCCGTACAAACAGGATGGTCTCTTCTCTAGTACAGTTGTAAAGCGCTCGAAATAGCGAACGAAACTAATGTTCATGGGAATGGGGATTCATACAGCGGAGTTGCAAGAGGACATAGCGAGATACAGTAGAGGAATAAACGTTTACATCACCCCAATGGATTTCAAGGCACCCAAGGCTGACATCGTCTTCTTTATCATTAATCAATGCAGACGTTACTTTAGGAATATTTTACTTACTCGTCAGTTAACAAATCAACTCGTTATAAACCCTGCCAAAGTTAATACTGTTCGTTCTCTGTGACTGCAGCCATGGTTCAGTTTATATTTACCCTATATTTACATGTTTGGTTACATAACCTTTTCGCTCTTTGAATTGGTAGCTGTTTTGCATGACTTTTTTTTCCGCTATATCATAGTTTTTGTTTCGAACAGGAAACTGCCACTTCTGACAACAAAAGCTGCTAGAATCACTCGGGCGCGTTTGGGCTTCGAGGTCAATTTCAAGTTTTTCCAAACTCGCTAGAGCGTTTACAATAGATATCGTTTTGAATTGTAAGGCGCGTTTCTGTTGCTGAAACTTTCTTTTGAAGAGGTACCGTATAGAAATGAGCGTAGGTTTTTTTTTGTATTTTGGTTAAATCATGTATATTTGCGTTTTTTTCCGAACGCTTTTCGTACAGGTTATATATCATGGAGTTGTTTTGCTGTTTGCTTTTGGACGTGCAGACCGCATTTAGTTTTAATTAACAAGGCTGTAGTTAGAGAGGGCGTACAGTCACTCTAAAATGTTAAAAACAAACAAAAAAAAAACTACAAAACTCAAAACGTCCATAGATTCAAGGTCATGGAAGAGTCAGGAAACGCCGAACGGTCTCGTTCGCTCGGGAAGCGCCGAATCTTTATGCTCGGGTGCTCGAGATTCTTCAGCTCTTCGTGACGGTTCCCCGACCTTGTGGAGTAAATATAACGGCGGTAAACTACGAGACAAAGTGGGTGATCACTATGTGTTAATATCTACGGAACCGATCAGTGTACAAAGTAAATAAAGCCCGATCGACGTTCCTGTATTTTTTAAGACATTATTTATTACAAATTATAGGAAGATTATTCGCGCATCATGGCACGACTTGACTCAGTGTGTTGAGCATGATGCGGTAATTCTCAGGTGCAGCGTTGTTCAGCTGTTTAGCGTGTAATTAAATCCAGGCAGCGCCCTTTGCCCCGGGCACTCAGTGCAGGGACAGAGTTTTATTTGAATTGTTCTCCTTAGTTGAAACAAAGTCCTATATTTTATAAAGCAATCCGCGATCTCGAACAAATACACTCTTTGTATAAGTGTCTCTTTCGTATTTCCTTCTAACGTATTTGTGTACAATAAATCGCTGACTACAAAAAATAACTCTGGCTATTTAATTCTTTTATAGTGAGATAACGACGCCAGCTAGCATCACCGCTAGAACAAGAGCTTATACAAACATTGAATAGCGCAAGATGGACATGTTTTGAATCTTCTCGTGGTTCTCACTAAGGACTCTTGAATTTTACGATCAAGAGCCAATTCAGTCCATTTCATCGTTCCGAAGAAAATTCAAATCTTAAGCGGGTTCTCGTAAGTTATTCCTTACAGCAGCTGGTTTGCGCATCTTGAAAAGTTTAGCATAGTTTTTCTAGTTGGTCGTTTGCAGTCCGTGTCAATTTCCCCATCCTTAAACAATCCTTGTTCCTTTATGGTTTATTATTGTCTCTGGTGTTTTTTTTTATCGACGTAAACTGTTATTTTCAGGGTTCTTCAATTAAAAGGTAATTTTGTACGTGGCCAAAATAACTCAAAATGCCGTGACATGACGTAGCCCCTTCAATGTTTGGATCTATAAAATTGCTACTGTGTTATATTATGCTAGTTGCATGTTTCCCCGCGCTTTCCGCGAGTCACGTGATTGGTCAATTTTATCTTCACCGGGCAGATGTGTTGGACCTCTTTTTAGTTCGTCGCAGAATCCTCCCTGACATAAATTAAGGAGTGCGTGACAGGTCAAAAGAATGTCCAGGTAGGATGCCCGACCACAACAGGTTGAGTCATGACTAACAGAAATCATTATTAGAATTTCGTTGTTGCGTCACATGACTGCTCAATCTTGTTACAATGAATCACCCCACGAGAAGCAAGCTTGACCGGTCTAAAGGTCTGCTTGAATCACAGGACGGCTGGATTATCTTGGACTCTTGGTTAATTTGATTCATGTCTGTACTTGGTCTCATCAATGCATATACAATTTGAGTTCATAGTTTACGGTCTTGCTTCATTCCCCTGTACGTGACGAGATCGCCGTCTTTTTACTTGACTGTGTGCTGTACAGATCTGACAAAACGGCCCCTGCAAAGAAGAAATAAATAACTGCTCAGATCCGTGTCCTCTCCTTTCCCACACGGCTTCTCCATTTCGTCTTAGCCGTCTACAGCCGGGTAGTTTCCCAGGCCCTTACTTAGGCCGTCACGTAGCGTCCCTCGTTGCGTGAGAACCTAACAAGGGCTGCGCGCGAGGCTGATAGAGCGCGGCGCCGGTGTGTTCAAAGGCTGAGCAGTAATGTTCCTGAAAATCAGGAGCTTCACTTTCCTAAGAAGGTACACTTTTAAGTGAATACATAAAAATAAAACAAAATGTGGCCGCGTAGCTAGCGTTCCCGCATTTTGGGGCGTACCTCTAATTCGTGCGGGAAAGCTAAATGTGATAATGATCTCATGACTCACCACATCACGCGCTGGCAGGCAGTCTTCGTGATAAACATGTTTACAGAAGAACACGACAACATGCGACGCCCGTCTTGTATCTACCCAAAAACAAAAAGATCATTTTAAAAAGCGATAAACAGCAAACCAGAAATGTGGATTGGTACCGCTACCTTAAATGTATAATG
This sequence comes from Orbicella faveolata, assembly GCF_042242905.1. Lineage (NCBI taxonomy): Eukaryota > Metazoa > Cnidaria > Anthozoa > Scleractinia > Merulinidae > Orbicella > Orbicella faveolata. Next base: position 31,104,093 of record NW_028301540.1, read on the forward strand.
CAGTTTCGCAAGGAAGGAACACTCGGGTAAGGGGAAGTGACGGAAACTCTACACTTCTCCTTCAAGCCAGTTAAAACTCTGGGAATTCATTCTCAGATGATTTTACATTCAAAATCTAATTCTTAAACATGAATATGTGTCGTGAGTATACATCTTCACACTGCGCAAGTACTACAGAGGCTGGCTCTTCAGAACTCCAGTTTCTGCAACATTAAGCCGCTGGATGAGGAGATTCTGGCAGATTCTTAGTTGCCCGACGCAAGTCACCGGCTACTTCATGTCACAAAGTTTATTCATACGAAGTTTCTTTTCACCAACGCAATCGTGATATGATCTTTCTGAGGAAATAACTGAACCGGTGAAAAACTAAGCAGTGAGCCTATTATGTACCTTTATAACTTTGAAGGAAGAGCAATTTTTGGCAGGCGTTGCGTACATGTATCAGATTTCAGGGTAAAAGAGGCACTTTGATTGTTGAGCCTGAGAACGAAACACCAGGACCCTGGCTAGCTATAATCTAGCTTGTTTAGTAGGCGTAGGGACGGAGGGAAAACGAGTAATTTTTGCGCTTGAGAAGAGAGAACACGCGCCGCTTCCCTCCCATTGTTGTGCCAACCAGGCCGGCAGGATAGCTTGAATGTGGATCTCTAAATCGGGAGTCCAATATCACTACAAGCGTAGACACGAGCATATCACTAAAAGCCACGTGTCAGCGGTATCAAAGACCACGCGCGTGGAAAATAGAAGAGAGGAAAACAGTCGCTTCTTTGTACCAACCTTCGGCAATGACGGTTCCCTGGCACACGGGACACTTAGTTTCATCTACAATTAAAAAAATACCAATTAATCAGTTATGGCATAAAAGGCTGCGATGGACACTTCATCCAAAAACGTTGATTAACAAAAAACGCGATCATACCGTCAACAGACACTCCCTTCTGCTGTACTTTGCTCAGCCGTTGAAGCAACGACACACTATAGGAAAAAAAAACCGATCAGTTGTAATTAATCAATTGGCTAAGTTAAAAACGGTAACAAGATTATAAGCTGTTACTGAATGCATTACGAGTACTAGCATAAAACTACTTTTTACTTTCATCATACTGAAAATGTTTTTTTTTTCTGTGTCTGAGACCACTTTTGATCAGGGAACTACTGATTTCTATAGAAATTGTTCGCAACTGCCGTTTGCGCTTAGTCGAAAAGGGGAGAGCGGCTATTTTACCATATCACGTATGTTTTTTTTTTCTCACCTGTCTTTAACAAGAATCTTTTTACAGCCTTCACGAAGGGAAATCTGAAGACGAAAAATATTTTGCTCAGATATTTTCTATTGCGCCAACAATCCAACCAATACAACAGCACTGAAGAGGTAAGAGGTAAGATAAGGAGTGTTTAGACAAGTAACCTGTAAATTGAAATCTTGAAGGATCTTCACTAGCGAATCCCTTAGACCAGGAATCTTCATTCCTTCAGGTATCCTCTGTGAAAAGAAGGTAAAGGTAAGTGCCAAGTGGTCCATCAGGCCGGAGCTTATCCCGGCTTCTGTAGCATGAAGCGACTAGGAATATTTCTGCTCCATCACTGGATGAGATGCTAGTCCATCGAAGGGTTACTTTCAACATAAAATTCACCAGTAACCATTAATACACCTGGGTGCAGAGAGGCATTTTGAGAGTACAGTGTCGTGCCAAGGAACACAACACAATGTCCCCGGCAAGGGCTCTAACCCGGACCGCTCGATCCGGAGTTGAGCGCACTAACCATGAGGCCACCGTAAACGACATCAACACGGGCTGGTTTTCAAAAAATTTAAAACTGGAGAGACTCGCGTAACAACTTTGCATTACTAAAATCCTTTACGAATTATCATCAACATTATCAAACAACGAACAACCACCACCAACGTCACCGTCACAACAATAACAACAGCAACAACAGCAACAACAGCAGCAGCAGCAACAGCAACAACACCAACCATTTATTACTAACAATGGAAATTGAACCACAGAAATACCGTACCTGAATGAGTTTGATAGGATCAACATGGGTTCCGATATTCTGCAAAAGACCTGTGATAAATTCTAAAGGGATAAAGAAAAATAGTGCCATTAAAAACGGACAGGTGCGACTATCGCAGTTTCATTTAGCAACAGACGTCGGAGTTACCTCTATACCGAGCAAACAACCAGACCTGCAATTCGTGAACAACTCTTTGGCGAGTTTCGTTTCAAATTTAGCTGATGTTTTCTTAGTGTACCTTTTGAACAACCGCTCAGCGAAAGGAAAATGCTAATAAAGAGGCTGCGAAGAAGAATGTGTATTAACAGAACCTAATAGTTTATCTTTTAGTTGAATTGATGCTGTAACGTTCTCTTCGTGGGCAGAATCTGAAGACACTAAATACCTGGCTTGTCAAGAGAATAATTGATAAGATCGTCCCACAAGTCTTCATCATCTTGTTCCTTGGCGAATTCAATGGCCTGTCAATCAACAAAGACATATCACTCATAAACTACCAATCATCTTTACAAGTACTTTCGACTCCCACGCTCTTGGAATTTTACTTTAAAAAATTATGACTCATTTTATTTCTGAAGACTTACTTACCTTCTCTACATCGTTTTCCTCCTGAATAATCAGCTGTAAAGCTTGCTTGTTGTTTCCCATACGACCTGGCAAACCACAAGAACCAAATTGTCACCAAACCAAGAGCAAAGAGGTTTTTTGTAGATTAGTGCGGTTTTCATTTGAGCGTCCAAAAGTAATTGGCTTTGTATTATTGCACGACACGATTGGCTTAAAAACCTCGCGCCACTTTTCATCCAATCAGAAGTAAAACCAAAACCAATCGTGACTCGCTCGCACACGTTTTCCCGCGCTTAGCGTCAGCTACATGTAATTACGGTGTTATAATAAGGGAACTTTTCTCTTATTATAACACCGTAAGACTGATTTTTCAAAATTCGCTCAAATCTCGTTTAAACTCTCCAGGATGAGAAAAAAAATGACACCATTGAATGTTCAAGAGTCTTTATTCGGTAAATTACCCATACATTGAACGAATTTAATGTCAACACCTCATCTCCATACAAACTCTTATATTTTAGCCACAGTCCTTCATACAAACTCTGATATTACGCTTGGGTGACCTGTGGTTCACTGTGTTGTTTGTGACATTTGTTATCGGCTCAAAATAGTAGTGCTACGCATGCGCCTTGTTTACTTTTAACCGAAACAAGGAACAAGTTAAGCAAATCTGCGACATACAAGAAGCAATAGTGTTGTTTTTAATGCCTTAAGGCGTTTTTCCGGGTTTTGCAGTAGCAACATGCTTTTGCTTCTAGTTATCAATGGCGGTATTTAAATGCCATGCATTTGAATAGTTTTGATTACTTTGGTTTTCGCTTTATGACAAGTACGACAAAGATGCTTTTTATAGCTATATTCATACTGGAATTTGAGCTTAAAAAATACTCACTGAGCAAAAACACCATCTCTGGAACCAAACGTCTTTGTTCACACTCGTTCAAAGCCTAACAGAAAGACACGGTGTTAAAATTCAAACTTTCTGATACTGAGAGAAACACTTGAGAACGATCAAGCAAATCAGCATAAACTCAGTCCCAACACAGTCCAAGGTGACTCGCTCTGCCTCATTTATCTTCTCGTTACTTTCTTGTAGAAAAGTGTTTGTAATCACTTGATTAACATCACTCCCTGGAACGAGCGACATCAGTCCTTCTGAGAAGCAGGGTATTTCACACCTTATCACTATTTGAAATCGAGAATCATGCACCTTTTGAAGAGGATAATAGTTGCTGTTTCTCAGGAATGTCAGCAGTTTTGGACGGTCAAACTCTGCGTAAAGAGGAATCTGAAAGAACAATACCATGTTGCTATTACAGTGCTTTTCCAATTTCGAAATCAGTGAGGGTGGATATAGTTCGTTATAAAAGTCGAGCAAACAGAGCAGAGATAATGGAGATAATAAGGTGACAAAGTCATGATTAAACGTGAGGGCGTATACTGCAGGTTATCTGTTTTCTCGCGCTTTCTTGTTGTTATGTCGGTTTAATATGTGTTTTTCGATCTTTTTCCGCGCTTGCTTCCGCTTATCTGTTTTACCGAGCTTCCTTGCTGGTTATTTGCTTGCCCTCACTTTCTGCCTGTTTAGGGCTGTGTGTTTTCCCGCTCTTTCTTGCTGGTTGTGTTTTTCCGCGATTGCTTCCGCATATCTGTTTTCTCGCACTTTCTTGTCGGTTATCTGTTTTCCCCACTTTCTGGCCGGTTATGTATCTTCCCGCACTTTCTTGCCGGTTATGTACCTTCCCGCAGTTTCTTCCCGGTTATTTGTTTACCCGCGCTATCTTGCCGGTTATTTGTTTACACTTTCTGCCGGTTTAGGGTTATGTGTTTTGAGCGCTTTCTTGCCGGTTCTGTCTTTTCCCGCGCTTCGCACCGGCTGTGATTGTCTTTTTTTGCACAGTTCGCGCCTTCGTGGTTGTAATTATAATCTCTCTTGTAAGAGTAAACTGGTTTTACCTGGAGTTCGTGGTAATCCATTCCTGCTTGTGGATCCTTGACAAACAGCGTGTCCAAATACTGACCAAAAAAAAACACAATTATAATTAATTCTTAAATTGTATAATGCTTCAGGAAGAGACAGAGTCAAAACAAAAATTACGAGAGCAACAAACAATACACTGGTCTAGGGTAACAGAGGATAACGGTCGATAACTATACATTAAAAACTTGCCGCGGCTTCATTTTACTTTTCAGTGAAGTCGAAACTGTTCAAACTCGTGTAAAGTAGGGTCGACTTTACTCTAATTACTGTAATGACTTTTAGACTAATTTACAGCAAACCATAAACCAGCAAATGACACTGACCACGTGAAGCAGTTCTGATCTTTTGTTGAGCTGTCGTACAACTTCTTCGACCTGTAAATGATGGCATCAGAGTTAGGCTGAAAACACAAATGACATAAGCCGTGTAGACACGACACCGGCCATTTGTCAAAGAGAAAGTGGTCGACCCTGTTGAAAAGATTGCAACAACAAGCCACAAACACTGAATTTATTCCCAAAGGAGAGCACAAGCGTTATAAGACTGTGCAAAATTGGAGAATAAGCGAACTGATTACGATACGACCAAGAGTGTAAAGAGTTACATTAAATAAAATAAATAAAAACCTTTATTTCAGTTTAAAGTGTATTTAGCACTGTTGTGCTAACTGGGGACACTAAATAATTAAACAAATATTACAAATGGAACATAAACTATTAAGCTCCCAACTGGTTGGAGGCTGACCAGTTGGCTATTTACACAACGCGGTGGACGAGTTGAACTCGGGACTACCGAGAACAAATCCAGATAGCGGTAGGGTGGCGGATTTGAATCAGGGATCTTTCGGACACTTACAGGAACTTTGTCGATATTGTCAATCAACATCTTCACGGCTTTCTGTCAAAAAGCAAAAACAAATACAAGTACATTTAAAGGGCTTGGGAGCGCTATTTTTGTAATTCTGCTCTAGAATACGAAGTCGCTATTATAATTAATGAAAATCTCAAAGTTTTGACTTCAAGCAACAGATAGTCTAAGAAAAACCACAACAAAGACCCCCTGGAAGTGGAAGAGAGAGGAGAGAACGTTAAGTCTGCATACGAGCCAAGTGGCCCACCAGGCCGGAGCTTATCCCGGTTTCTGTAGCATGAAGCGACTAGGAGTATTTCTACTCCCCCCTGGATGGGATGCTAGTCCATCGCAGGGTTACCCCCAGCATTAATACACCTGTGTGGAGAGAGACACTGTGAAAGTAAAGTGTGTTGCCCAAGAACACAACACAATACCCCCGACCAGGACTCGAACCCAGACCGCTCGATCCGGAGACGAGAGAACTAACCACGAGGCCACCGCGCCTCCACGAGAGGAGAGAAGAACTGGGATTATGGTACAATTAGTGCAATGTTTTGTCCAACTACGCGACACAATGGCGACGGAATCCTTTAGAATAGAATCGAACAGACTACGAGTCAATAGCTTTCTTATTCCGCTATCAAAGCTCGAACATCTACTTGCCATAACTATTCACCTCTTTGTCAAACTCCATCAACATGATAATCTTGTCCTGGATCGAATTAAACAAGTTGTGTTGATGGATCAAGTTGAACACATCACTGTGGCCAAGTCTGCGAAAAAACAAGAAAACACGAACTCAAAATAACTCACTCAAACCTAATTCCTGAACAGTTGTCAAATTTTGGCACAACAAAGTTTAAAGGAGCTACGCCACGGTTTCTGCATCTTGAAAAGTTTGGCGTAAATTTTTCAAGTTCCGTTCGTCGTTTGCAATCCGTGTCAATCTTCTCCATCCTTAACCATCCTTGTTTCTTTATGGTTTATTTTTATCTCTTTAGTGTTTTTCTACCTTAAGTAACTATTATTTTCAGGTTTCCTTCAATTTCAAAGTAATTTTGTAAGTAGCCAAATTAGATAACTCCAAAATACCGTGACTGAGTCCCTTTAATAACACAACTCACTTCAGATATATGGCCAGTCCTTTGTCATATCTTTTCAATCGTGTGTAGCTGCAAAGAAATCAAATCACGGTCAGGGACTTGGGGTCCATAAAATTTAAAACAAAACAAGACTCAAATGCCTTACAGTTCTCCTAGCGTTTCCAGAAGAACTCGATTTTGAGGATCTTTTTCCAACTGGTCCTACAGAGCAAAACACAGTGTCAGTCAGAGATCGCTTGTTGGTCGATAACTTCTCCGCAAGTCGTTCAGTAATGCCGTATCAAAGTGTCCGGCATATTTCCTCACCTGCACAGCACTGATAATGGGCTGCACGCCGTATAACTCTGCTGGCCAATCCTTGATCAGGGCCTGAAATTTCTGAAATTGAAAAGTAACCAGAGATTCAGACAAGAATGGTACGGTGACTTCTCAGATATGATATGTGTTTTCCCGCGCCTTCTTGCCGGTTCTATGTTTTCCCGCGCATTCTTAGCGGTTTTGCGTTTTCCCGCGCTTCCTTGGCTGGTTGACTGGTTCTTGCCTAGTTCCTAGGCCTCAATATTTCGCCGCGGTCAATCGTTTCGGGTCACGTGGTCCGCGCCGTTCGTTTCGGATACTTCACCGAAATAATGGCCGTGAAGGCCTGGGAGAAAGCCTATAGGAAGTCGGTTCGATATTTTCCCGCGCTTTGTTAGCGGTTCTGTGTTTTCTCGCGCATTCTTGCCGGTTCTGTGTTCACACTGACGTTCACAAAAATAACTAAGGATGATTTGCTCTTAGTAACTGTTGTTCTGGGATTACTTGTTAAAGTTTTGTTGTATCACATCCCCAAATTAGGCGCACAAAGTTGTCACTAATGTTTGCCTTCACCGATTCACCCAATCCACATAAAATAAAGTCTCTCTCTGTCCTCACTCTTCTGTGCAAACGTAGAGTTACTTTTTTACCGAAAAAACCTTCTAGTCACCTTGACATCTTTCTTGAGGAAGTCGTACAAGACCATTTCATAAAGTACGGGGCTCAGTTTGACTGTACTTGTTGGAATGTAGGGTGCAATGGCCTGATGGAGAAAGAAAACAGAATCAAAAGGATACTGTTATGGTCAGTTGAAAGATGAACGCAGATAAGTAAATAACACAGCTGGAAAACTGCAAAACAGTTTCTTTCCCGCTCGCTTTTTCTTGTGACGCGCGAAACTTCGCCAACCTCGTGTGAAAGCCTTGTAAACAGGCGGGGCTTTTCTCCTCAATCTTCAGCATTCTCTGAAGAAAATCATAACCTACCTCCAACTGGTGTTTCCGTGCAAACTTATACACTTCATCTTCCCAAAGTTTCCTGTCATCCTTTAAGACTTTCAGACACAGTCTGTAAAACATTCAACAGAAGGGGTTGAAGTGCATTTAACTTTTGGTGTTTTATTAACAATTTAATACTTTAAGGTAGTCGTTAGTTTTAGAACATTAACGTTATTTTGGCACTTAATATAACTTGAATACTATGGAGATAAATGACATAGACACAAGGTAGTTACAATTACGAGGTTCTAGCAAAATTTACTGCTGTTCAAGACGTTGAAAATGGTTATGTACAAACCTGGCAGCAGTTTCGTATTTTCCTTCCTCCATCAGAGATTTCAGATAAGCTCTTCCAATATCCTTATAATTTCAAAGCCAGATACAATATGTTAGTACCGTTTTTTGTAGAAATCTTTGAAGAAACTGTTATAAGACTTACATTGGCAAAACCCTGTTTCTTGTAAAATAGAGGCTAGATGAAGTTACTGTGTTATGTCTCAGGGAAAAACCACCCAAAAGTCACTCAAGAAATAATTAGATGATCTCTGTTTGATTTGTGAGTCATAGTTGAAAATAAAATGACGTAACTTTTGACATGGAAAATAAGAGTGCCAAAGTTTCATAGGCTCAAACCAAAGTGGCCCACATTGCCAGACCTTATTTCACCTTCTGGAACATGAATACGTACTAACTACAGCATTTTGACTGCTTGCCTTAATTATTTTCTATTCGGGGGAGGGGGCAAGAGAACTGTCATTTGACGAAGTCAGGAATGCTGTCATGACGGTTTTAAAGTGGTTTCTTTTAGGGGTCAAATAAAGCTTGAGCCACGACCACATTGGTCTCCTTTATGGATTTAATTCAATTTTCTGACGAGCATCCCGACTGTTTCACATGGGAGGCCCCCCCTCCTAGGTTTGACATTGCCCAGTTATGCACCTAGGTTGACAGAGGCACTGTGAATACAAGGAACATGACACAAAATATCCTGGTCAGCAATGCAACCTGGACAACTCAATTTTGAGCCTGAATATACTACATGTACCTACTGGACCAGAGGCCCACCCCCCATGAACAAGGACAAAATCTTGTATTTACCTGCTGATTGTGCTTCTTGACTTCTTTACTGTTTGTTTCTGTAGCAGCCAATGCTTCCTGTGGTAAAAACAAAATTATCCTTGTTGCCAGTTAGCTGGTGAATTTAGTCTAACTTCACCACTCTTTAACAAGTATTGAAAAATGATGACACTGAGTAAATGATAATGAATTGATGCCTGATATATAAATTATATAGATAAAGGTTTCATGACATTTTAAGTTACTCAATGCAATTTCCTTACTGCAGACCATGCCAAGGGGGCTAAATCCATTTTTGTACATACCTCATATTTTCCATGATCTGTAAGCCATTTGATGTGATCATCAATGTTTCTAGGCTAAAACAGAACACAGATTTCTAACTTCTGTTCCCAAATGATGGGAAGAGTACTTCCAGATTTATACATTTAAAGCTTTAACCAGATTTTTCTTGAATATAAAGTCAGACCAGAATGAGTCAAGTTCCACTTAGGTAATGTCACTGCTTGATTATGGAAAGTTTAAAACGTAGTGTTCATGGGAACCAGAAGATGAATGTCTGGTTCTTATAGGAGGTAACTGGTTTTTAGCTTCCATTCTGATATCCCAACAGGTATTGTACAAAGCTTAATTCAGAAAAAGTAAGGCATGAGACTAAGCTACATTGTATATGTTTGTGTAACAGTAAAGCTCCAACAAAGCTGCTTTTCTTTGAATCATCACTGCAGGTTCGTGGAATAGCGTGCATCTGTGTGAGGTTCAGTCTCTATCTAACTGGATCATGAGGACATACCTTGGCCAGCACAAGGTCTTTAGGGCTAACAATGTAAAACAAATTCTCTTCTGATACATTTTCTGTAAAGACAAACGGAAACAAGACAACAACTGCATTAATTTGTGATCATCTCCCATTCAGTTAAAACACAACTTGTTGGAAACATGTTTCCAACTTGGGCTTTAGTGCCATTCAGGGTCAGAATATGTAATATTGAATGTCAGCTTCGGCCTCATGCGCCTACTGGCACCTCATGAACTGATGATGATGATGAATGTCGAGTTCAGTTGGCCCACTGCAGGTTAAGTAGAACTATTGAACCCATTTAAAACCAGTTTGGTGCCAGTTGGAGAAGTTGAACAGTTTAGTGGCTAGTGGTTAGCAGTAAGTGTTCCTGAGGCTGTTATGCAATGTTTTAAGGTTTAATTCATAACCATATCATAAACATTTTTAACACCCCCAAACAAGGTTAGTTTTGGTTCATTTTAATGGTTAGCAGATTGCAGTTAGCAGTTATTGGTTACAGTGTTTCAGCATTCAAGGTTTCTAATTTAAATTAACAACCATCTCAACAAGATTGCAAAATATGTTTGTTTAAATTGTATTTTATGATCTCGCTGATTATTGCTACCTTTGTGGTTTATACTAAAAGAACACTTTTTGACCGTCACATAATTATTTAAATCAACTCCAGTTTGATTCATTTTTTCAGCAACAGAGAAATTGCTAATACACTTGAAAAAAAAAAAAGATTTCTATCAAATGGTCAGAACAATGAAATCAAGTCATAAACTCCTATGCTGATTGACACAATTAACTGATGGCTGGAGAGAGGCAGAGCAAAAGTAAACAGTCTCATCATATCTGCAGCAATGATGCATTTAAAAACATTGATGCAATTTTATAAAATGAAAGGTTATACAGTGAAACTTGTATTAAGCGGACCCCATATTAAGTGGACACCCTCTATTAAGTGGACACCAGCTGAAGTCCCAACCTTCCCACATTTACTGTAAAATAAACCTGTATTCAGCAGACACCTCCGTTAAACAGATGTGGACACCAATATTAAGCCATTTTGTTGCACAAAAAATGTAATACACGGACACTTTAAGGGCTTTTTACTTCTAAAGGTTCAGCTGAGACTCCTTTAACATTGTTCAGCGATGCCGTTCTAAAGCTCAGTAATTATTCCAGATTGATGCTGTCCCAGCATTGATTGACTGGACATTGTACTATGTTAGTCTTTGATCGTACACTGTGTTACAAAGAGTTAATAATGAACTTTTATTGCACAACATATTAGAACCTGTTTTGAGCAGACACGCTGTATTAAGCGGACACTAGTCAGGGTCCCAAGGCTGTCCACTCAATACAGGTCTCACTGTATCCTGTTGAAACTTTGTACCTACCACGATGAAAGGAAGATGAAGGATTGTCCAGATCATCATGGAAAGAGGCTGATACATGCGCAATGTAAGTGTCAAAGGTTAAATGCAGTCATCATTAATACAAGGCAGGTATTAGTAGTTATTGTTCAGTATGTTATTTAGAATTCTTGCCAAGTAAATATTCCCATGGGGAGGACTCCTGTATGAAAAGGTTGGGGATGGTCTTCAGAAAATTTGAATTAAACGCATACAGGAGATCAATCTGGGCATGGTTTGAGCTTTATTTGACTCCTAAAAGATACAACTTAAAAATCAGTTGCTGTTCAGCAAGGGAGCCCACAAGAGTAGTCAGGATTTGAGAGACCAGTGGAAATCGAGCCAAAAAACGAGCATACTATAAGGGCAGTTTTTAATTATTATCTCTTCGAGTGCACCCTAAGAGAGACTTTGGCAGCTAAAAATAGCAGCATTTTGTCATGAACACCCTAATTGAGACCACATATTTTATACCCCCAAGTGGACCATCATCGACCTTTTCATATGGAGTCCTCCCCTGCTAGAAAATATTCACTCTTTACAGGAACAAAGCAATATATGTATAACACTTTGAGATATTATTGCGAGGGCTGCATTATGTGGTAAATCATAAACAGCTACATGTAATGAAACTTGCGTTGCATATCTACTTTGGGAAGATCCAGATCTGAATCAATCACTGATCCAATATCATGGTGCATCAAAGAAGCTGATGAATCCCCGAGTGGGTTCATTGGTTCTTTTGAAGAACAATGATCCTAGCGATCTACGATTATTAATCTTGATCCAGATCACCCCAAAGGAATGCACTTTCATTAACAATTAATAATTATTGTCGTTCAAGCAAAATGAAGAGAAAGCATGACACATTTAGTGAATGATAAAACATTATCTGATGCAGTTGAATGATCTCTTTTTACTTTCAAGACATAACTTAATTTATGGCCATGTTTTTTTTTTTTTTTTGCATATTTGTTTAAAAAGATTAAGACAAGGGTGTCAGGTCCATTCTTTAAATTCAGCTGAAAGGATAGGAACAAAAACTGGGCTAAACTGACAAATAGTACAGTGTATTACCTAATTTAACGAACCTCCAGACAGCACTCACCGTAAGACTTACAATGTAATTAAAGCAATCTATTCACATTTATTAATTAACCAGCATTTAGATCTTTACTTTAAGTTAATAATTTTAAGTTCCTATGTACTTTTAATTTTAATTTTTTTTACATACCAATTTTATTTTGTGCCCTTAAATTAAAGGATCTATGACTTACAAAGGGTATTTAAAGATCACTCCCACACAGGCACTTGTCTGTACATTCATCTATCTCTTTATCAATTAATCAACATAGTCCTACCTAAATGATAATCATCACAGCGGTACTGCTCAAATCCTCTGACAGACAGAGCATCTGCTGATATCTCTTCAGGTTCACTAAGGCCACGTGGTGTTACAATCCTCAATTGTGGTCTGTGTGCAACTAATGGTTCACCTTTCTGTCAGTTTGGAAATATAGAGAAAATAACAAATCTTACAGTCATGTATATTTTGACTCAGAATAACATACAACACGTAGCCTTCAATGCTGCTTTTTCTTCTTCTTCTTTTTTACCTTTCTTGTTCCTGCCTCGATGTTGGTCATGTAAGACAGGACAACCTGTTAAAAAAAATTATATATTTTCTTAGCTCTAAAAATTTATCCTCAAATGCACTCAAAATCAAGCCATTTCCAAAACTAATTCTCACTAACTCCAAGAGATTCAAAAAAGAAATTTAAAAGTACTTTTTAATCTTAGATTAGTGCTTTATACGATGAAGGTTTTTAAACAACTGGCAGGAACATTATTGTTAAACAAACACACAAAACAGAAATTCCAGAGCTTACTAAGTCATTTTTCAGGTATGCAATTCCGGAAATGTAATAATCAGTCTTGAATATGGCAACTACAAAAATTTCAAATTAAAGTGATTAGTTTATTTGATTTACTGTTGGTAGAATCCAGGAAGAAAGTACTGAAGGTCAATGTACATAGTCAAAAAACAACTAAAAAAGCAACTGATGTTTACCTATTTCCACAACCAGTGAGGGAAGGTCCGACCTTTGAACTAACCTTTCTTTTACAACACAAATCTGAGGAAAGATAATTCAATGTGAAGGGAATGAACAAACAGACAAACACTTAGACACAATCAAAAGAAGAGATAAAAATTATAACCAAATAAATGACCAAATGAATGAATAAACAAATGAATGTTTCAAACCACTACACAAGTGACTACAATTTTCTACCTGAACCATGTCTGCCCAGCCAATCAGAAGGGTGATGCTGTCTCTCCAACACAAACAGCATCGATAAAGCTCAGGTCTATAGCTAGGGGGAAAAAACACATTAATTTTATTGAAAGAGTTGAAAACCCTGCTGAAAACCTTTTATGAACAGGGACTGAAGTGCAATGGATAAGAAATCATTTTAAAATACATGTAAACTATGTAATACCTGACGATGGAGACTGATATTTTGACCAAGGTCCAGTTCAAACTTGGGTGTGGTTGTGTTCAGGCTTTTACCTGTAGCCATATATGTCGGTGTCATTGTGCTTTGATGACACCCATTTTTGAGAGATCTTTCCTTTTTGCATTCAGACTGACGAATCATTTTGCTGATTTTTGAGCCATTTTTTTAACACAACTAATTTGAATTTAAATCTGTAGTAAGAACACAGGGTTTAGAAGAGTTCTTTGGGAGCAGATCCGAGACCCCCTATGAGGCCAAGGCCTTGGACCAATACTAGAGAGCTTAAAGGGGCTCAGTCACGGTATTTTGAGTTGTTTTGGCCACATACAAAATTACCTTTAAATGGTAGGAAACCTGAAAATAACAGTTTAATAAGAAATAAAAACACCAAAGAGATAATGATAAAGCATAAAGGAACAAAGATGGCTGAGGATGGAGAGGGTTAACACTCATTACAAACGACGAATTTGAAAAATTTAGGCTAAACTTTTCAATATGTGCAAACCGTGACTGAGCCCCTTTAAGCAAACCAGGACGGCAATGGCAACGAGAATGTCACCAAACAAAAGGTTTAATGAGCAGAACAATGGCTGTGCATGGGCATTATAAATCTGTGTATATTTCTCTACCGTCCTCTGCACAAGAACAATGTGAAATGACTAAGTTTTGCGTATTTTGCAGAATGCGAATGACAGGGGCTAATTTTTCGTATTTTCATTTAAATTGAACACTGGCATTACATATTTAGTTTGAGCAAGTTCTGAGACCAATAAATGCACTGAACTGATCTAGACAATAATTGCGAAATTTGAAGGTAAAATATAAATTCATTTTTTACTAGGCAGTGTCCTCACGGTCGCCCTCGTCATTGCTTAAGCTCTCCATTAAATTTCTGATATCCCAGGTTCAAATCCTGGTCAATACACGAGTTGTGACAAAAGTTAAACATATTTACTACTCCACTCCTATAGTGCCTCTCCTCACCAGAAAGTATACACCTGATCTCAGTTCTTCAAAGGCTGGATAATGCTATCCACCAGAGAAATCACTATCCAGTGGATAAGTGTTGGTAAAGCAAATCACATAATCAGCTGGATAGTGATTTATCCAGTGCATAGTGCTATCCATCCTTTGAACAACCAGGGTCTGTAAAATAGGTAGCCATGTTTACTCTTGAGTGGAAAAAGGCAATGTGAAAATTATTAATGCTGGTCAGATATTTGCACATACTTTCCTGGCTCTCTTTTTATGTGAGTTATTACTCGCTGAGAATTCATGTCAAACATCCTGACTTCCTGAAAAAACGAAAAAAACAACAAGCCAATTAAAAAAAAACACAGTTACCCCAAAAAAACAGGAAGACAGACCTTTCAACATTTTGTCTTACTGCATCATTGGCCCAGGCTATAAGAGATGATCTCCACTTAATTGTTCGTATATTTCCTTCTCCTTCGTGTAAGACAGTTGCCTTGTTTCTGAACCAACCTCTCTCTGTCAAGATCAACTGCAAAGAACACAGAATTATAGAGTGTCAATTGATACATACTGTTACAATAGAATTAACTTAATTATGTCCAGTAAATATCAGAGGGTGAAGTTGGTAACTGAGCCTAGTAGTCTACCAAGCCAGTGCTTCCATTCACCTGAAAAAAAATCCTACTACTCCCTGGATAGGATGCTAGTCCACTGCAGGATTAATCTGGCCAGCATTAAAATCATGGCATCGCACTAAGTTAATTTGCATTCTGTGAATAAAAATGAGAAATTTTAAACTTCTAAAAGTACCTTTGTTCCACCAGTAACATACATCTTTGTTCTTTTTTTGGAAAACTCAGGATCTAATGCTACAGACTGAAAATGAAAAACACCACAACATTGAATAATTTAACTGCCTTTAAAGACGTACTTCAAGATCATTAAAACTCAGTTATAATTTCCATACTAATGAGGTGATATTGAAACTCAGACAGAAATTCAGATCCCAGGCATGATAAAACAAGGTTAACAAATAAATACCTGCTGCGCTAAAGTGATATTCACACCAAAATACTTCATCATGCGATTTCACTGAGAAATCAAGAGGACCAAAAACTGGCAAAACACAACAGAGTACCTGCGGGAGTTCCACCAGGTACTGGCTGGGTCTTATTAGTGTTACATTTTGATACTAATAGTGTGCATTTCTTGTCATTTATTTAATAAATGATGAAACCGGGACTTGGGAACAACTTACACCACTCTAGTTTCACATTTCCGATGAGAAAAACTTAAATTAACAGTTTGAAAAAAAAATCAAGAATGGAGCAGAAAAGAAAGTTGACTAAAAATGCTTCACCTTAACTGGAGAGTCAAAGCTGGCTTGAACATTATTCTCAGAACTGTAGAGGCCATTTATTACCACCTAGATAAAGGACACCAGTACTTTTAACTAAACATGTGCCCATTACAGTCATTTTATATTTAAAGATGTACGAGCATCTAGACAGTTTACAAACTGGAACCAAGAGACCTGGAGATCTCATTAAAACCCAGATTCACAACTATATGTACAACATAAGATTCAAGAAATGAGAGTCAACCGCAGGGTTGTAATGGGTTCCAATGGACCTGTAATTCTTGTAAATGTTACGTTGGCAAAATTGACATTCAAATACCTTGCAACAAACATCTGCAAGAATTTGTTATAACTAATACAAGGACACGACTGATCATACAGTTATTCACACAACTTAAGCAGTTGTGAAATTAAAGCCTAGTTGTGAAATCAAAACGTGGGTTCAAATCCTGTTCAGGCCTGAATTTTATTTCAGTCTTTAATTTCACAACTGCTTATTAGTTGTGTGTATAACTGTGATGATCAGTAGTGTCTTCGTGTCTTTCTCTTCAGTTCAAATTACGGTATGATTATATGATCTTTCATATATTCACTAGCCTTGTAATTAACTAACTTATAGTTATAAATAAGGAGAATGTCACAGGTTCTGTTCTATAAACTGTTTACAAGTTTAAATTATGCAACCAGAAAATAGCAGGTGAAAATAGAGGGATTCCAAAAAATTCACGGGCAAAAAACTACTTAAACAAACAGCTCTAGTAAGCTTGTGTGGTTAAAGTTGTATGTCACACCTTGCTCTCTCCATGCCTTTATTGGTAAATATATTTACACTGATGTTTACCAAGCTTTAGGCGAACAATTAACATTCACCCAAGGCCCAGTGACCATCAGACTGTGTAAATAAACTCATGAAAAAGGCAATCTTGCAGAAAAACTTGTCAACGTAAGCAGTCATAACATGTTAAGTATATCCACGGCACAGTAGGGAAAGTCACTTGTCTGCAAATTATCATTTATATTATCCACAGAAGTACTACATAATTAATCATTGTAGCACTGCAATAAGAGAATCTTGGGGTTTACCACAGATCTTTGAATTTTTTGGTTCCACTTTGTACAAATCTCCACATGTCCATTTCCTTGTCTGTGTACATGAAGACCAGATGATAACTTACATACTTTTATGTACCAAATACTCACCTCGCAAGTTATATAAAATACAAGATTTCAGAGTACTTACACGCCCATCATCAGAGCAACTGGCTACATAGTCTCCACTTTGATCAATACTGATTTGATTTATAGCTGTGGTATGCTGAAAAAACAAAAATAGTTCAAATATCAAGCAACTTCCTGAAGAGGAGCTACATCTGCTAAAAAGAACTGAGTTACATTTCTTGACTAATGAGAGGCCACCTTTGATAAAAGACAAACTGCTGACAATATGGGGAAAACTGACAAATCATCACAGATTTGTGTACTTTTGTGCAAAAATTATCAAATCCTTAATTGTCAAATAATAATGTGCACGCTCTCTGTCCTGTTCGGCAAAGTTACAGACCAAAACATCAGTAAGGTAAGTGAAAGTTAGAGCTACAGTGTACTGTAAATGTATCTACCTCTGTAAAACTGTTTCACGTCTCCATAAATTGGAGTAGAGAGCTGCATGACAAGAACTACTAGGAAAACATCATTGGTTCTTCTGTTCACATCCTGATAATTGACTGTACTTACAGATGGGTATTTTTTGCTACTGATGGGATTTCCTTGGTGGTCCAGAATGTGAACAACTCCGTAGTGAGTACCAAGGGCAAGAAACTAGAACAAAGGATTAAATAATTACTACAAAAAGGATAGCCTTTATTGCTTTCACTCAGAATTGCTTCAAATTGAAAACTGAAATGGAGAACTTTCACAAGTTCCTAGTTACAAGATCACAAATACTTCACAACAGGGTGACAGGGGGGGAAAGGGGAGGCAGTGGAGGAGGGTGGGGGGTGGGGGTCGGGGGCAGTAAGAGGGCTATATTTGTTCACAGGTAGTAACAACAGGAAGAAGGAGAGAAGCTGTAAGTTGGAAAGCTTACTAACATTTTATTCTTACAGGGGGGAGGGGGTTTACAAGTTAATTTTATGGCAATTACATGTTCTAGTTTAATAAAACTCCCTTTTTAATATACCATCAACAAATCAAAACACTCGCCATTGTCCTAGCTATTTCATTGAATATATTTATAACGAACCACGGAATACTTGCTACTCAGCTGATACACCAAGATTTAAGATGAAAAATCCAAGTTAACCCTTCCCCATAAACTAATGATGTCAATTAAGCCTGGATACCTTCGTATGCACTGCCATACAGCTCGCACACTCTTCTCCATTAAGAATAGTATTCATAGCATTTCCAATCCTTTCGTATTTTAACTTGGGTTCCACCTCGTCCTCATCCTCTTCAGAGCCATCGTCTTCATCATCATCGTCTTCATCTTCAGAGTCTTCATCTTCTTCCTGCGAATTATCCAACAATTGCATGCATGTACGCTCTCAAAGACAAACGTATTCTTCGCTCAGATTGAAATTTATGTTATCAAGAAGACTAAAGGCTGTAATAAAATAAAATTACCGGTGCATTTGCGTCGGATTTCATTTTTCTTTCAAGGTCCGTTCTGTCTTGTTTGTCGGCCATTTTGCATAGCATTACACTGACCACTAAGGCTTGTGGGATGGATCGTGATGGTTACTGTCAGGGGCCTGGTCAGGCGACTTCCTCAGGGTACCCATGTGAAGTATTTCTTTTCTCGACAAATACTCTTTTTCGCCATATTTTTCACAGATAAACGATTTCTTTTTGCGTAAAATATTTTTCTTAGTAGGATTGTACGATAGGATACTTTCACAACGGCAAAAAAAAAGATTAAAAAAGCGAGATTATGACAATAAATACGTGGAGTGGGGGAAAGGGGTAAGAAACACGTGCTTATCTCAAAATGGCGGCTACACAGGACCGAAACAGCGCTCTTCCAAATTTGAAGAATTTGACCGCATGCAACTTCGGCAAACTGCGAAATGAACAGAGCAAGGTATAATTTGTTTTAATAAGTCACTTCTATGTTAATCTATGTAGATAAGATCACCATTTTGCGTGTTTTTTCATCATCGTCTAGGTGCTGAAAGATCTTGTTAGTCCACACATCCAGTCTTTCAACTTTATGCTAGAAGAGGGCCTTTCCTTGGCGGTTCAGGTGAGAAATGCAGTTTCAATGATTATTACTCCAGAAATTGTTATGCTAACTCAAGATATTAAAAATTTCAGCATTTTGCCTTGACTGTTATTAAAAATCTATATAAAATATCTGTTGTCACTTTTAGGCTATTCACCCTCGAGAATTTTTGCTTAAAGACGGACAAAAGGCCACACTATACTTCACAGTAAGTTATTTGAAACTGTCCATAGCACTTTGTAGTTGTTTCATTCTAGGATAGATGAACTGAGTGATTGACCCCAGGGGGTGGGGGTGGAGTGGGTTGTGGTGCCATGTTTCTGGATGGGGTTTAACTGATAGCTGAGAATTGGACAGGATTACGACTGTCAGCTGAGAAATGAGGCAGAGGCGGTGGTGTAAAAAAATAAAGACTGCATATGAACCAAATAGCCCATCAGGCTGGCACCTATTTCTGGTTTCTGTAGCACGAAGTGACTAGGGGTACTTCTACTCCACCTTGATTGGATGCTAGTCCATGCAGGGCCACCCCCAGCATTAAGTTTGGCGGTACCCATTTATACACCTGGGTGGCCAGAGAGAGGTACTATGGGAGTCAAGTGTCTTGGCCAAGAACAGAACACAATATCCCTGACCTGGACTGCTCGATCTGAAGATGAATACACTAACTACGAGGTCACTGCGTGGCAGTGTGGCCAAGTAATAAGAGCAATGGGCTTCAAATCTGAAGCTTCATTCAGGCCACTTGCTAGTGCTGTATACTCTCAGTAGTCTGGAGTTCAGCTCCTCAGCACGTTTGTATAATTGTAGCAAACAGGTCTTTTATGTTCATTTACATTATTTCTTTGGCTATTTGTTTCCTTTGGTCCTGAGAAGCCCTACCGGTGGAGAAGTAATAATATTTTACTTTATTTTGTAACTGATAGCTGAGATCTAAGGGATCATGTAGGTATCCACAGTCAAGTGTCGATTAATACCCTTGATCGATACCCTTGATCAACGTTGCAATCGATACTCAATCGACATCCCGATCAATACTCAGTCGACACTTGATTTACACTTGATCAACAGGCGGTCGATAGTCGGCAAGTATCAACCGACTCATATGCATCGATTGACTGTCGACAGAGATGTTTATGGAGTATTGATTGGGTGTCAACCAAGGTGTCAGTGGAGTGTCAATCAAGTGTTAATTGAGGGTCGATAAGGGCATCAAGCGAGGTATTGAACAACAGTATCGATCAACACTCGACTGTGGATGCCTTTAGTACACATGATCCGATGTAAGATTTGTAAATTTACTGATAGCTGAGAAATGTTTGCACCTTCTATGGCTTTATTTGATTCCATTAATACAACCTGCTCATACCTTTCAGGATGCTTCTATTGGAGTTCCTACATTGTCAGAAAACAACTTGCATGCTTCTCAGATGAAGGTCTTTCCTTCTGAGGTGGGTTTGTAAGGGCACTGTTATCCCCGGGGAGACTCCCACATAAAAGGATGGGGGTGCTTGTCGTACCTTTTAGGGTTTAAAAAAAGTGGTTATCAATGCTACCTCTTCGGGTGTTCAACCTCGAAAGGTCCACTGTAGGAGTTAGCTTTCAAGGTACCTTTTAGGGTATTGAGCCGAAAAAAATATGACAGCTATTTGACAGATATTTGACAATCATCTGATACATAAACTTTACTAAAAAAAGGTATTCAAAGCAATTGTCTTTATCGGTATTCAAAAATTTCCGATGAGCACCCCTGTCCTTTTCATATAGGAGTCTCTCCCGGGCTGTCATCACATCCTCACCATATTTCCTTTTACATTGCACCCAAAAAGAATACATGGCCAAAAATAAATAAATAACAAACTTTGGACAACAATGATAGGGCATACAGTACATGTAGATATTTTTTCAAGATCACACTGTGTCACTAACACTTGTTTCCCTCCCTTCCCCTCTCATGCCAAACGTTTCTGTTACTCCTAAGTTGTCCAGGGGCGTATCTAGGGGATCCTGGGGTGCCTGTGATCCCCCTTTTGTAAGCCTTTTTTAAACAGACAACCAACAGGTGGCAAAAACAGTATATGACAATCTGGTGAGTACCCTCACTTTGACACAGTGTGACCCCCCC
This sequence comes from Orbicella faveolata, assembly GCF_042242905.1. NCBI lineage: Eukaryota > Metazoa > Cnidaria > Anthozoa > Scleractinia > Merulinidae > Orbicella > Orbicella faveolata. The sequence continues at coordinate 31,125,395 of NW_028301540.1, forward strand.
CCCCCCACCCCCCTTTGAGAAATCCTGGCTACGCCCCTGGTTGCCTATTGTTTCTTTCTCAACACAGGACTAGTAAAAAGCACTCAAATGGAAATGAGTTTGTTTGGCCAACATGAAAATGGCCATGTGAGTGAAAGTTGTTTTTACAAATGCAAAAGGTTTTATTATTATAGGACTTACTGAGACAAAAAAAAAAAAAAAAAAAAAAAAAAAAAAAATGCCCTGTTTAATTTTAGATGTCAGACGTTGTTTTGAGTGCCGATAGATTTATCGCTTTGCTTTGTTCAATTTTTTTTTTTTTTTGTTGCCTTTTTCTCAGTGTCGGGAACGTGGTACCACTTACAAAGCCAAACTTCAGGTAACTGTACAGTGGAAGCTTGATAACCAGGTGCAAGGAAATGTTACAAAAGTCATTGGAAATATTCCTATTATGGTCAAGGTAGGTTTAAACAGCTATAAGTTATGATATTTCCTTTAAACTTGAAGTCACAATCAAATTTCATTTTTCTGGTCAAGAATTCTGCAGGCCTTTAGACCAAGCAAGAAGTGGATGATATCCAGTATGTAATGGGCTTATAGTCGTTTTCACGATTGACTTTTCTCATTGTATTACAATGTATTCTACTGTTGATATGAGGCAGTTCGGGCTGAAACTACAAAATTGTCTAAGACTGCTTTGCATGCATATTTGTATTATAATGCAAATTATAAGAAAAGTAACTGATAATTATTACGAGTACATTACTGTTTGGATCAAGAAGTCCGGGTTTGAAGGCTGGTCTTGCATCTAACATCAGACAATCTTTTTAGTGCAACAACTGCTCGTTAGCAAACCTCACACCTGCAGAACTGGTCCGCAAGCATGAAGAGGCAGAGGTACCTTTAAAGTGTTTGAAAGCTACGTGTATGATAATAATTATTGCAGCTATTGTGTTTGTAACTTAGTGTACTTGAAATTAGTCATAGCTTTATCTGTGTTCTTACTAGGTACTAACAGTTTATTCTGAATTAGTTAGTAACTAATCCTAGATCCTCACAATGAGAAAGTATGTGAAACAATAATTATTCTATCTTTACCTAGGATTGTAGCTAAGAAAATACCAGTAGTCTCCCAGCTAAGATTTTCATTGAGCCAGACACCATTTTTCACAAGAGACTTGGAACAAAATTTTTGTCCCCAATCTTTCGCAGCACCTTGAATGCAGTGTAGCGGTTTCGGTCCCGTGCTTCACACTTGTCTGATTTTGAAATTACCTGCACGATTACTTCTGAATTGTACTCCACTCAGTCCAATTACTAGTACTAATAGCCGGTTGATATGCTGCTTAAAAGTACAAATCAACTATTTTGTAACGTTGCAAATGGTGGTAGTGAAGCAAAGTTAACTTTGTTCATTCCACGAATATGCATCTTAGGATTATCATGCATGCCAAAATATAGTGAGTTTGATAGCATGGATTTGTTAGCTATTTTATAATAAATATAATGTAAGTTTGCACATGAAAATAGCCACTAACTGTACATGTACATGTGGCTGGATTATGGCTAACAACAAAACAAAAATGTGCATGTACGTAATATTTATATGTCAAACTGATGATCTTACAGGAGGCTGGAGGTTATTTCATAATCAATGGAATTGAAAAAGTAATAAGAATGCTTATATTGCCACGAAGAAACTTTGTAAGTTCTCACCCACGTGTCTTTTCATCCTTATTTTTCTTATGTATTAAATTTGTTCTTTGAAGTACGCCTTGTACATAATTAATTTTTTTTTCTTTTAAAGGTATATGTAGGGTCTGTAAATTTTTCGTACCATGTGTAACACAGATTTCATATGATTTGCAATTTTAAATACTTGCAAATTCCTTTTCAGTTACCTGTATGCTGTGAAGCCATTTAAAAGAGAGATGTCTCTGTTTTTTATTGTACTCTGTTTTTATTACAACTTTTCTGTTAACAGTTTCTCAACCATCTGTATTGCTGCTGTTATTTAACATACTCTTCCATGATTCAATAATAATTATTATTACTCTGGCCTCTTTTAGCCATTAGCTGTCATTCGACCATCTTGGAAGGGTAGAGGTCCTTTATACACAGAATATGGAATACAAATGAGATCAGTTAGAAAGGACCAGACAGCTGTGGTCAGTGTAATACATCACTTTGTTGTATAATTCATAATGTTCAAGTTCAGTTAGTTAATGTGTTCTTGTACAGTGTAGTTTATGTAAACTTCTTTGTTGTTCCACAGTAACAAGGCAACAACTGGAATGCATGATCAATCTGCCTAAGGATATAATTTTATCATCGCATGCTATATTGGAAACAAACTGCTTAATTACTGGTGTGCCATTAAACCAGTTAGCTTACATGTAATTTGTATCCTCTCTTACGCCAAGATTCGTGGAAGCTCAAAACTAATTGGCCCATTGGAACCACACAGTACATGTATATTAATTAATTAATTAATTTATTTATTTATTTATTTATTTATTTATTTATTTATTTAACAAATTGTAGGTGTTCCTGGCATGGTCTGGTGATTACTTATTGATTTGATTGGTGCCAATCATTTGTGACAAGTATTTGTTTAGCAAACTTGTTGGCCACACTCAGTACGGGTCAAGAATAGGGAAAACATAGGAAGACTATTTTTTTTTTGCTGTAAACTTTGTTTTTTAACCATTATGTCTTGCAGAACATGACTCTTCATTACTTATCAGATGGAGTTATAATGATCTGTATTAACCATGAAAAGGAACTATTTTATGTTCCACTTGTTTTCATCCTAAAAGTGAGTATTGAGCAGTTTGCTTATTAAAAATTGGACGTGTTGTCCATTTGACATTTAGTAGAAAAAAAATGTTTATCTACCCAAATTTCTGGTTTCTTATTCAAGGCCTTGGTTAATATAACAGATCACCAAATCTATTGTGATCTTGTCGCAGGAGAGGAGGATAACAGTTTCCTAAAAGAGTAAGTGCCATGTACAGTGATTAGCCCAAGAATATCCAGTTGAAAGTGCATGACATTCAGGGCAAATGCAGGGCTCTCAGTAGATGAGGAGGTGGCCACAGACAGATCTCCACCCTCTGGTTGTCAAGACAACCAGAGGATTGCCTGTTCTGGCTTGGAGTTGAAAGTTCAGTGGTAACAGTTCAATGACCCTGTACATACGTTTTGAAAGTAAGTATTGCAAAAGATTCACATCAGACCACCTTGTCGAAAAAGCTACTGAGTGCCCTGAAAGTCCTTTTTAGTTAATATTTGCTCTGTTTCATCGGGATATCCAAACACCGAGGATAATACACTTTATTACCGAGGAAAGAGTTGAAAATATGATGCACAGCGGAGTATTTTTGACAAAATTCAAGGTGTTTGGATAACAGATGAAACACTGTCTTGAGTGTTTGATATATCTTCTCAATCGAAACAAAAACTAAGGAGTAAACGGAGAAGTAAAATCGTCAACATCTATGCTTATTAAGACCAGGTATCCAAATCTCCTTCACCGATGTGATTTTCTTTGTTTTAACTTGATGAATTATTAATGAGTTCGAGAAGTGTTTTGAAAAGTCAGTAGTATTTACTTTGAACACTCTTTTCATCTCCATGAGTTGGCTTATGGCAAGAGCTGGTGGCCAGGAAAATTTGTATAATTTACTGCAATAATTCAAAATTGAATGAGTCACGCTTTTTTTTTTTTTTTTTTACTGAATAGATATACTTTAAGACCAATTGTGCAGCCTTGTTTTAACTCTTCCATTTGTATTGCTCTTTATGAAGCTGCATTGCCACAATGCTCAGAACAGCCCATTCAGCAGGAGCTTCTACACAACCGGCAATTCTCAAATTTATTGGTATGTGAGAACATGATAGGCTGCAGATGGAATTCCCATGCTTCTCATACAACTCTGTGACTTCTTACCAACTTGCTGTCCTACTCCCTGCATGGGGTGGCTGTGTCCGCAGTACAAGCAGCGGGCAAAACTAAGCTGTCCTACCGAAACGAACCCAAAACGACATGATTATAGCTTTTTTCTTCACAGCTAACAAAAAGAAAGACAATTTGGCTTCTTCTAATAGTTAACTTGAGAACTGCAGGTTTAATTTGACGAGGAACAGGACAATAAAGTTTTTCCTGCCAGCTGAATCCTGATTGGTCTATTCAAATTTCTGGCCTGCCAGCCGTATGCAAGGCTGTACCTTCGTATCTACTAAGTATCTTCTTGATACTCACCTTCCTACCTTTGCGAGCTTGTCTTCCTTTCTAGTTTCTCAGTTATCTACCTCCACAATGTCCAACATTCTTGTTATCTACCCTCATCTACTAGTCTCTAAATCATTCACCTGAGTATACTACTTGACACTTGTCAACCTGGTTACCTACTGTAGCTTCCTATCTAAGCATGTAGTACATGCTACTGTCCTATCTCACACTGTTTGTAATGTTCCATTAGGAGAGAGATTTAGAGTAAAGATGAGATTACCAGACTGGTACACAGATGAAGAGGTGGCTCATTATGTTCTACAGTAAGTGATACATTTTGAGGCATATCAGTTGGGTAATAATAGGTGTTACTGGTTGCTGGAACAAAAAATGATTATTTAAGGAGGAGAACTTACAAACTTCTATGCATAGAAACCTGGACCGTACCTTAATGCATGATATTTTCATGACAGGTTAATTTCACAAATTTTGCAATTTAAAAAAAAATTGCAAAATTAAAGTGACGCAACAGTAAGTCTAGCAAAGATAACATGATGCAAAAATTCAGTAACCTATGTTATGTTACTGTTGTCATATAGTTCCGCTGTTGTGTTTTTGTTAATTTTGATGTTATGGTACGTTTGATAACGTCGGTTTACTAAATTCAAGGACATGTTGAAGTAACATTGCCACAGACATAAATCTTGTGTTACTCAAAACCGCGAGGTGAAAGTGATTCAAAATACAAAATTTGCGCAAAATCGTGGAATTTAAGTGTCGCAAAATATGCGTACCTCAAAATCGCAAATAAACATGTCACAAAAATTTCATGTTATAAGGTAGTCAACACGGCCATAGCCAGTATCAGGCAAACTGGGGCATTTGCTTCTGTCATATTGTTGTTTCTGTACTTTCTTTTTTAAAGGGGGAAAGTTAAAAAAGCTGCTAAATACCTGTAGGAAGAGAATTTAACCAAGGAGATTGCCTCAGTCATAACTGTTTTTTGGCTAGATATCAAGGCATCTTTTTCAGAGATTAGGCTCAGATGATCATGATTAAAATAACATTTAGTCTTTGCATGTGTTTACCTCTTGACTTTTTCCTATGTAAGCTTCATAGATAAACCTTCCCTGCAGCAATTAAGCCCAAGGAAAATCGTTGTAAAGAATTTTAATCCAGTGCCTCATTGTCAAAATTTATGGATGGTTGTATCTTTATTTCAGACAGTGTGTTTGTGTTCACCTGGATGGAAACATGGACAAGTTTAATTTACTGGTGTAAGTTTAAAGCATTAGTCAGAACATTTTGAGTAGGTGCATCAGGACTAATTTTGTTTTTGTAAATATCTTTATTGCATAGCATGTTGCAACAATTCCTACTTGATATTTGTATCTTTCAGTTTTATGGCAAGGAAGCTGTATGCATTGGCACTAGAAAAGTGTTCCCCAGAGTCAGCTGATAATCCTATGATGCAAGAAGTACTTCTTGGTGGGCACTTGTATCTCATGTGTTTAAAGGTAGTGGAGAGCAATATATCAATGCCTTTGAAAAAAAAAAGGCCTATTTTTAGGTCTTTGTGTGAAAGATGGTCGTAATTATTTTGAAGTAACTTATTATCACTATAAAAATTAATATTTTAACTACAGTGGAACCCCATTTATACGGTCACTAACGGGCCATGAACATTTGGCTGTATCAATGGGGTGGCCGTATTAACAGGGTAGGATCAAATGTCATGATTGGTCTAAATTGAGTGACATCTTAACAGATTTCACAAGCATCTGGAATGCAGATACAATTTTAAAAAAATTAAACTTCAATCAATTCAGACAATATTAACACTGGAAAGAAGAACATTGGTTTGAGTGGCTGTGTAAATGGGATAAAATTATAAAGGATTATACAGGTTGGGATTTCAGAATGTGGCCATTGGCCATATTAACGGGGTGACTGCATTTATGGTGTTTTCTTATGAGAAAATGCATCCATGGCATTTTGACAAAGAATAGTGGCCATAATAACGAGGTGACCGTATCAGCAAGGTGACCGTAAGGCGGGGATCTGCTGTATTTCAATTGATTTTCATTTCTTCTTTACATAAAAAGCCTTGTAAGTGACAGACTTCTCAACATCCATTGGAGCATGTGAACAGTACATTGCAAATTCCATAAAAATAAATTACTTAATATTACTTAGCTTGTGTAATGCCAGTCAAAAGTGGCAGGAATTAAAATTTTTTTTTTTTCGTGGCAGGAAAAGTTAGAGTTTTGGCTATATAGAGTGCGAGAGGCCCTTGAGAAAGCTATGACAAAAAAGCAAGATTTCCATTTAAATACAGGTGAGTGCTGTATTATTTAAGATAGTGAATTTGGAGTACTAGTGTGGTACGTGGCAATGTAGACTACATGTTATGCAGCTGCCTGAAGTTGCATTCTCGTCCCCAAAGGCTGCGCTCCTTTTGGTCAGCACCAAGAATCACAACCTCTGGCCGGACCCAATTTTCTGAGCATGTGCAGAGACACTAGAAGTCCATGATTCAAGGACTTCTGCTCAAATCTGGCACATCTGGTTGGCTAGGAATACAAAACAAATACTCTGCACATACTCAGAAAATCAGGTCCAGCCAGAGGTTGCAATTCTTGGTGCTGACCAAAAGGAGTGTGGCCTCTGGGGATGAGAATGCCTGAAGCTGCGTAACAACTGCAGACAGTTGCATGCAGCACAATGCAGTGATTTACTGAAAAACAAAAAATTATACAGGCAAATACTTTTTGCACACACAGTATAAATCATCCAAATAGTTGGCTAGCTATGATTTCATAAGTTAAAGAAAACTCTTTGTACAGATGACTTAGATTTAAAATTCCCAGATCAAAGTTCTGATGAACAGATCACTTGGTGAATAACTTTTACCAACTTTCAGTGAATATCTACCTCCACTGATCTGATTTAATTGGTAATTTGTCTTCTGTTATGTTGTTTCACAGCAACTTTGCTACAAGCAATGCAATATGGTGCAAATATATCACACCAAATGGAGTATCTTCTTGCTACTGGAAATCTGATATCAAGATCAGGTCATGGACTTATGCAGGTTACTGATTATTACAAATTTTTTGTTTGTCTAATGAAATCGCTAAGAACTCCCCATTCTCCAATTTTGAATCTCAAGACTTGACAAATGCTCAATGTGTTGATTTAAAGTTCCACTCTGATCATTCTCACATACAAAAAAGAAAACATTACTTGACTGTATACATGTATTTCTTTTACTTGTTACTTGACGCAAACAAGTGCCCTTAAATTCAATCAGAGCTGTTGCTAATTTTGTGAATTTTTGGAACAAAATTATTTAGTGTTCTCTCATTTGTATGGTGTTGTAAGTTCTTCTTTCTGTTTGCCAATGATTTTTACAGCTGAATTACTTTCTATGGACCTTTTTGACAGTGAATTTTTCTCGTTGAAGGTCTCAGGATTCTCAGTTGTAGCAGACCGGCTCAACTTTTATAGGTTCCTGTCCCATTTCCGCTGTGTCCACAGAGGTTCCTTCTTTTCCCAGATGAGAACGACATCTGTCAGAAAATTATTGCCTGAAGCTTGGGGTATGCTTTAACCAAAAGTGACGCTGTTCTTTTCTTCCAAAAGATACTTGATTAAGCCTTATGGTTATGTTACATTTTTGTTTTATATTTTAGGTTTCCTGTGTCCTGTTCATACTCCAGACGGTGCTCCTTGTGGTTTGTTGAACCACATGGCTGCATCCTGCCAGGTAAATAACCACAGAGAAACATGCACAGTGATGGACGGAGTGAAGTTCATAATCTTGTGATTATTACAAAATTGGGACCAAGGTCAATTTAGGGGTTCTTGTTAAATGTTCAAATTGTGTTCCTACAAATTAGTGTCAGATTATATGTATCTAGAGCACTTCCTCCAACTACAGCAGGGCTTGCATTTGTTAATCAGTCCCTTTAGTGACTATAGTACTCTAGGATTTGGAAGAAGGAATATCTGACTGAAAGACAAGGGATCCTAACAAATTCTTCAACCAGCGATTTTGTCGATCTTGCATCTTCTGAATTTGGAACAAAAAATGCTAAAATTGCTAAAGTGTTGTCTAATCATTGTTGTCAAGCTGGAAAAGCTCTGAAAGCTGGCACTTTTTTTGACTTAAAAAAAGTCTGCATGCGAGCCACGTGGCCCATCAGCCTGACGCTTATCTCCACTTTCAGTGGCATGAAGTGATTAGGAGTGCTCCCCTTTGGGTGGGATGCTAGTCCATCACAGGATTACCCCCAACATTAAAATCACCGGTACCCATTTATACACCTGGGCAGAGGGGGATCTGTGAGAGTAAAATGTCTCACCCAAGAACACAACACAATGTCCTCAGCCAGGGCTCAAACCAGGATTGCTCAATACAGTGGTGAGCACACTTGTCAAGAGGCTAGTGTGCCTCCACTTTTTTGACTTCTCAGTAAAAAAATTAATATTCCTTGACCTCCAGGTTGTGAATACTGTACCACAGACTGCCCATCTCTCCAGACTCCTGTGTTCATTAGGGATGACTCTGAACGATGCCCCAGCGCCTGCTGATATGAAGTCTTGTTATACAGTTGTATTGGATGGTAGAGTCCTTGGCAGAGTTGATATGGACCTTGCTCCAGCTCTTGTAAACAGGCTCCGCATGTTAAAAGTACTTGGACAAGAAAAGGTATGTACTGGTTTTAAATGATGTATTAAATTTTGGGAAATATTTTTTCTTAGAGTAGTTTGGTGTTATGATCAGTATTCAGAGAATTTGAGAATATTGTGCTTTTTGCCATCCTTGTCTGCCAGGTTCCTCAGATGTTAGAGATATGTCTTGTGCCCATTACAAGTGTAGCCAGTCAGTATCCCGCCCTCTTCCTCTTCTCCACTCTAGCTCGGATGATGAGGCCAGTTTTCAACCTGGCAGCTGGTAAAGTGGAAATGATTGGGACTTTTGAGCAGGTCAGTCTGTAGAAATCTACTGAACAATCATGGACAAATCATGGACAAATTTGCACTTGTGGCACCAAACAAACAGTTGTGCATGATTTGAGGCTACAACCTGCTCAGCCTCTCCCCACCCCACCCCACCTACAATGTTGGACACTAGTACCTGCAATTCCTCCTGAGTTTCAACATTGTATTGGGTGGGGGAGGGCAAACAGCAACACACGCCATACAATAACTAGTACAAGTGGCTCTTCTACTTATCACTCACTGCATTTGCATACTCTTTGTAACTGGGCTGATAAGGGAGCAGTCTATTCTCTCTGTCCTCCGCAGAGGCTCAAAAGGGATTTTCTTGGGTGGGGAGAGTTCGCTGAATGGATCGTGTCACGCGTGCACTCACCACAAATGCATGAAGGTTTCAAATCTCTGCGGAGGAGAGAGGTCTATTTTTATATTGTACATCTAACCACAGGCTTATCAGATTTCTACACTTATTAATGAATCTATTTTTATAGGTTTATATGAACATTGCTGTTGTCCAAGAAGAATCCCATGAAGGGGTATGTATGTGAAATGAATAGCGCTTTTCATAGTTTTGCAAAACAATGAAATCTACCCTGTATTTGAGGCAATTTTGTAGTATCTGTCTGAAATTACCTCACATCACATTGGATTACATTGTAACGCAAACGTGAAAAATTTACTGTGAAAAGTGCTATTGTGTAGGTGTTACTACTAGTCTGTTACTCACTATCGCCTCACTTAAACACGGAAGAACACTTTCTTTCTCCTTTTTTTATGCCATTACCAGGAAACAACTCACCTTGAATTGAAACAGACGAGCATGTTGAGTGCCATTGCAAGTTTAACGCCATACTCTGATTTTAACCAAAGTCCTCGTAACATGTATCAGTGTCAGGTAAACTACTTGGAACATTACATTACATGTGTGGTATTTCTTCTGTAAGCTCGTGTTCTGTTGCTGTAACCTTTATTGACTCACACACGTTGTGTTTTCTACTTGTTGTTTAGATGGGAAAACAAACAATGGGAACACCAGCTCAGGCATTGAAACACCGCGGTGATAACAAACTCTACAGGATACAGGTGAGGGGGGACACCATTGGGTTGTGCTGACGTGCTTGCAACGAATCAAAGTAATGATGTATTCATTGGGCTTTTAAGTACAATGGATGGATAAAACCTTTTCCACACTTCCACTTCTTTTCACTTTGAATTCTTTTAGCTTTGAGTCAGTCGTGTTTTTAACTGAGAGGGCGTAGATCGTGATCTATTTGAAGCTACCAGGTCCAAACCAAACTTATGAGAGTGAAAATACATGTGTGTGACTCAGTGTTAGTTATTGTCCTGCTTGAGCTAGCCTGAGAATGCTGACAAATATCCAACTGTACACAGGCTAAGCTTTGCTGAAGATTTCTGTTTACCTGAATGTCCTACAGGCAGTCTTAGTTGCGATTCAAAAGTTACTTCCAAAGAGAAATTGCGTACAAGTTCTATTGATGATCTTGTTTTCATCAGACACCGCAAAGTCCTCTGGTAAGACCCGCTGCTCATGATGAGTTATCCATTGATAACTACGCTTTAGGAACAAATGCTGTTGTGGCTGTTATCTCTTACACGGTAAGTTTAAGTTCAATGACGGCGAAGGCGACTTTATCATAACTGGAACTCAATTTTCTTTCCAGTTACTATCCCCGTAACCAGTCATAACTAACTTTGTACAACAATTACTGGCTTCTACACCTTAAATATTTCTTAACAGGGCTTTAAACTGAAGAACACTAAGCTCTTAACAGTCTCCTCTATGATAAAAGGGAGTTTAAGAAACCACGACGAGAACATCACTAAACAAACGGTTTAATGAGAAGAACAATGGCTGTACCCGTGCGTTATAATTATTGGTACATTTCTTTGCCGTCCTCTGCAAAACAACAACGTGAAATGATCAAACTCTGCGTTGTCCAGAGAACGTGAACCACGACGGCTAATTTTTTTATTTTTATTTCAAATGTTTCGCCCTGTTCCAGATTCAGTTTCGTGATAGTTTTGACACTAAGAAACATAGGAAGAGTATCACGAGATTCGTAGGTAAACTATAAAATCATTTTTAATCGACGTTGTCTTCGGCGTCGCGTCCTGGTTTCTTAAACTCCCTAATGTCGGATCAGTACCTTTGATAAAACCGTCAGCATTTCTGTTACTGTATTAGCCTAGATTTGATTCACATACAATCAGCTTTTGTATTGGTGTCAGATAAGCGAAAACCTGCATATACCAAACCCAGCTAACAACGCATTGTGTTTGTATTTTTTGAAGGGATATGATATGGAAGATGCAATGATCCTTAACAAAGCATCGTTTGAGCGTGGGTTTGCTCATGGCACCGTGATAAAGTGCGAGGTTTGTAGCGGAATCTACGGTTACTATCTCCTGTCACATCACCTATGAACTGAATCTTACTACTTCATTTTTCGTTCTTTCTTCATAGATAGTTGATCTTGTCAAAATCTCCGGAAACACGAAAGCTTCAAGCCTCAGATTTTGTGAGTGTTTTGTCGTTATTTTGTTCCTTGCAAGGATTAAAACTTTTCAGACGTATTAAATATAGTTGCCCTTGCTGTCGCGAAATTTTAAATGCTCCCGGTCTACTCTGCCCGATCTACTCCGATCTCCGCCCGAAATTTTTTGACAAAAATTAGTTATTGTTTCCCAAAGAACAGGAATTGTTTGGTTTATGTCACATCAACGGACACACTACTTCCCATTTATTTTCTCAGGCTGTCTTCCTGATGATAAACGAGTTGAAGGATTTCTCGACACTGATGGTCTGCCACCAATTGGAGCCAAGCTGGAGACAGGAAACCCGTATTACTGGTAAGAAACCTGTGTTACTGGTGACAAATCCGTGTTACTGGTAAGAAATCTGTGAAACTGGTGACAAACCTGTATAACTGGTTAACGAACACTACCTCACTGGCAAGGAAACGAGTTGAAAATTACCGTTCACATGATCTCAATCTGCGGAAATATTTTTGAGAGAACGTTTCTACCAAGATCAGGAACCATTGAAAATATAGAGTGAATTTCTTGATTCGATACTTACAGTAACAATAGTGATGCGTGTTATCTATACATCCATCGCTGCATCTTTAGCTTGGCTACTAGTATCGAGTCTGGTCAGTTCTGGCCCTCTCTGTGTTATGCAACGCGACGCTCTAAGGACAGACTCTCTCCTGAGAGTGTAACGTTGCGTGATTGAGGGCTGAACTGGAGTAGTATCGACTCTAACATTTTTTTACACCATTCCATTCCTCAAATTTCTCTGCCATTTAAGTGCCCCTATGATCAAATTTTCGATATCCGTTTTTTTACATTTTCGTACACAACAGTTCTTTCCTAGCTATCTTGCCAAATTTCAATCTATTACGAACATTAGAACTCGCTTTTTTTGGACCTTTTATTTCCGAGAAGTTACGGCCGCCATTAATTTTCCATGTTCCAAGTCTTGGTTGCGATTTGGAGTAAATGAAGTCATTTTCTCAAAAATAACACATGGGTTGAAATTATAACAACAGTTAGTATTGTAATTCGCACAAAGAATAAAAGGAACTTTTGACTCTTATATTCGTGCAATTTTCTACAAGTTACAAGTTGCTAGAATAACGACCAGCGAGTGATGACGTCATATTATGCGTGTCATCTGATTGGCTCAGGGTAGCGCGTCATGTGATCTCAGTCAGTGTGTTATTGGTTGTTATTCACGTGACGTAATTGCTCTCGGTCAACCTGATAAGACGTCGAGTCTGATACTGGTCAGTTATTAGCATCACTTGCTTTGTGGAGGCTTGTCAATAATTCAGGAAATTTGTTTGGCTGAAAAATAAACAAACTCTTTGAGCTATTTTACGGAGACTTACAATATTGTTCTATAATGCTGTGGTGTGGAGTACCTTCAATCTTGTGTCGTTGCCATTCAAGATATAAGTTACAACCTACATCATTATGGAACTTAGAACTTCGAGGCAAATATTACAGTGTGACTACTCTAACCGGGCCACTTGGAAAAGATTTAGCCAATGAGAACGTTACTTGAGAACAAAGGATGGCGATCTTTTTCTCAAATAAACCATTAACATTGAAGAATACGAACAACGCATCTTAACAAAATTGAAAACCCAACAAAGTGCGAGGAGTTGCCAACCTCTCAGGAAACCTTGCCATTTGTTGGTTGGTTAGTTTCGATCCTAAACTTTGCGCGCTTTTCAACGGTTTCGGTTTAGTTGTCGCAAAATGAGTTTTCAAGCTACATTTTTCGAGCGGGATTACGATTATGACAATTCGCTGGTTGGCAAGGACTGAATCTCTAAGAGAGTATATAAAGCAGTCGTTAGTAGTTTAAGTAGTGCCATCTTCCTTAGGGCTAGAGTTAGGATCAGTCAGCTGTCTCTTAATTAAAGTATTCACTGCTTCGATTATCCCAGTTACATTGACGACAATACTGGCCAAGTAAACATCAAGAAATACAGCAGCTTGGAAAGCGCGATTGTTGACGATGTAAGTAGCAGACTTCTCATTTGTTGGTGTGTTTAGTTCGGCACACACTAGGGAACATAATGCAGGAATGTGAAGAGAGGAAAAGTCCCTTTGTTTGTACGCATAGGATGCATCTAGCAGTGACAGTGCACGAGCTGGTGTACACGAAGTGAATACGGTTTATTTCTATGTTGTAGCGGGGACAGGTTGCTAGAGCTGTATATACCATTCGACATTGAAAACTCAGTTCATTTTGCCCCTGCCTCGATGCACGGATTCAAACCAGCTGGATCTTATGCAGCATGTTGCGGGGTCAAAATGTTGTTTCTGCACAATAACTTTTTTGCAGAAACGGGCATGTCACACGCGGACAACCGTTGCTGCAACATATTCCCGCTTCATGGCCGCTCAACGTGTCCCTTACAGTGTGTCGACCTTAATTCAAAGCTCTGTGGTTGTGTGAAAATATAGAAAATACGCCTGCATGTTGAGGTGTCTGGTACTCTGGCAAATGCGAGTGGCGAGCGGTTAAAGTAATGTTGGTCTTTTCCAATTCTTGTAGACAAAATGAATAGCTGTATTTGTTATCTTACCTTTTTAGGTAAAAATTCTTGGAAATGATGATGGCACTGCTTCACTCCAAAAAGCTGCTATTAAATTAAGAATACAGGTATGACGAATAATTTCGTTTGACGCACAGTACCACTTCTCAGTAGCTTACGTCACAACCACCTTGTATCGCATTATGAACAGTTGAGTACCATGTGAAAGTACAGCTTAATAGCTTTCATTTGAATGGTCACACACTAGGGTTTAATCCGCAAACTGAAATGTTTGAACCACTCTGTACAGCATAATGAACAGTACCATATGAACGTTTCATGTGAATGGCCACAAGCTAGGGTTTCATGCGGAGACTTAAACGTTTGAACTCCTTTGTGCAGCGTAATACACAGAACCATATGAAAGTACTGCTCAAAAACAATCACGGAATGAAATGTAAAACGACCTAATTGTCATATAATCTGACGTATTATTTTCAGAGGAACCCAATTATTGGAGACAAGTTCTCAAGTCGGCATGGACAGAAAGGAATTTGTAGGTATGTCTTTCTTTGCCAAGTAAATCAGTTCTTAAGGCGACTGCTGTATCACAGTGTTTGCACTGAATATTTTTCACTTGCGCCTGTTTGGAACTTTTTGCATCATGTTGCGCAAAGGCTCTCTAAAGGGTTTCAGTATTCAATTTACGGGAGGTCTAAGTGTCAGTAATTTAGGAATATTTTATCCTCATTGTATTTTTTTTTCTTTTCAGCCAGAAATGGCCAATTGAGAATATGCCTTTTACAGAATCAGGCATGACTCCAGATATCATATTTAATCCTCACGGCTTTCCCTCTCGTATGACAATCGGTAAGGGCTCAAACACTTAAAACAGCTACGTCGCGCTTTTTGCGCATCTTGGAAAGCTTAGCTTAATTTTTTCAAGTTCGTCGTTTGTAATCCGTTTCAATCTTCTCCATCCTTAACCATCCTTGTTCCTTTATGGTTTGTTATCATCTCTTTGGTGTTTTTTTATCTCAGTAAACTATTACTTTCGGGTTTCGCTCAATTTGAAAGTAATTTTTACCGGCCAAAATTGGTCAAGGCCTTGGCCACATAGGGGGTCTCGGATCTGCTCCCAAAGAACTCTTCTAAAACCTATGTTCTTACTACAGATTTGAATTCAAATTAGTTTGTTAAAAATGGCTTAAAAATCAGCAATTCGTTAGTCTGAATGCAAAAGGAAAGATCTCTCAAAAATGGGTGTCATCAGAGCACAATGACACCGATTTATATGACTACAGGTAAAGCCTGAACACAAGCATCACAGCCAAGTTTGAACTGGACCTTGTCAAAATATCAGTCTAAACATACCGTCATTTCCCGTAAATGTGGTTATGTGTTGGGGTCAGCCTCGAGTCTCTTTACAAGTCTATATTACCCATTAGGCTGGGTGCATTACTCCGATTTTCGTGGTTCCGCTTATATTTAAATTATATTTTTCTTTTGTCCAGGTATGATGATAGAGAGTATGGCTGGTAAATCCGCCAGTCTCAATGGACTAGCGTATGATGCTACACCATTTACCTTCTCAGAAGAGGATCCTGCTATTGATTACTTTGGAAACCTCTTGACACAATGTATGGTTTTTCCTTCTGCTGAATTTGTCTAGGTGGAAACAGCTAATTTTCGCCGCTAGAATTCGGTGGTTTCTTGTAGTTGGTTAGCAGAGGACGGCTTAGACATGAACTCAGATGTATAACGCACTCGATAAACCACTGTGCTGCTCGCGAAATCTTTGCCTGATTTTAAGGGGGTCGTTTGAGAACAGACTCGTTAAACCCGGGCTAAAAGACAAAGCGGTTTCAACCAACGATATATTACATTATCGTGAAAATTTTACTTGGAAGCAAAAAATTAACCATTTTTCCTCATGCACAATGCTCGATCAGAGTGCTGAGGGCGGGTCAAACATTGGGAAACCATTTAACTTCGCGACGAAAATCCTTGTAGAATTTTGAGTGAACATATCTGAGCGTTGACCAAGCTGGAGATAGTTTTTAACATTAACTCAAGTCTTGATCTTTCAGCCGGGTACAATTACTACGGCACAGAACGAATGTACAGTGGCACGGACGGCCGTGAGTTTGAAGTTGACATCTTTTTTGGAGTAGTTTACTATCAGCGACTGAGGCACATGGTGGCAGACAAGTATCAGGTAAAATAAAGCCTTCTCCCTCCGCTCCCATTGTACTCGCTTTTGGTTTCGTTGTCGAGAGGTTTTGCGCCAGTGAATGATGACATCATGTTATGCGTGTCATCTGATTGGCTCTCACAGTTGTGTCACGTGGTTTCGACTAGTGTTTTACTGGTTGTCATTCACAGGCTCTTCTTGTTTAGCAGTCAGCTTGATAAAAGCTTGTGTCTGACACTGGAATGGCATTTGTACTTAGCTGAACAGATGGGTTTTAAGCGCAACTAATCGTAACAGATCGTGCGCTACAAGGGTTCTAGATTTGCGCCACACTGCAAGGAATTATTGTTTTGATCGTTTTTCAGGTTCGGACAACAGGCCCCATAGACATACTAACTCATCAGCCAGTGCAGGTAACAGTTTTTATCCGTTTGTGTTTCTATCATCTGAAGTCACCAGTAAGTGATGACATCACTTTATGCGTGTCATCTGATTGGCTATGGACAATGTGTCACGTGACTTCAACCAGTGTTTTATTGGTTGTTATTGTGAGACACAGCCTGTTCATTGGTCGACGTGATAACGCCAACAGTCTGATACTGGGTAGGACCTTGGTGTAACAAAATGGTTTGCACCGTACTTACTGTACTCACTGTACTTACACTGATGTATTCTACGCGCGGATAGGAGAGAAGAGAACCGCCCGGAAAGGACGACCGTGAGGGAGCTGGATAGAAGGAAGCTTCTCTTAATCCCCTCATGATTGTGGTTCACGTTTTCTGTTCGTCTCTCTCGCTTGTTTTGCCTTTCTTCATTGTCCGCCCAGACCTCAGACAGTCCACTTAACTGTCAGACTGCTGAACGAGAAGCAAGAGAATCAAGCGGGAAAATAACTGCCATTACTTTACGGCTCGCCTCTAATTTTCTTGCGGACTTTTTTCCGGATCGCGCTTGTTGATCGAATTCCTTACCACCACTCAGGTTGCTAATACTGTAAACTGTTGAAGGCAAATTGTGATTATATACATTTACGGCTGACAGTACTCGCACGTTCACTTTTCAGGGTCGTAAAAGACATGGAGGCATTCGGTTTGGTGAAATGGAAAGGGACGCCCTCCTGGCGCATGGTACATCGTTTCTGTTGCAAGATCGACTCATGAACTGCTCAGACAAAACAGTGGTAAGAATTGTCTAATATCTTAGTATATCTTCCGTCAGTGTAACTTACTTCCTTTGCCGAAATCTAGTCTCCCCTTCAGCCTTCAGGTAGGCTCCTAGGGCTGGTCACACAATCTTCGGAGAAAGATTGCGTGATGAACCAAAAGATAGGACTTCACGTATGTCTGACCAAATGACCCTTTCCTCCCCTCTAGGGTCAGGTGTGTACTAAGTGTGGCAGTATACTCTCTCCTCTCCTGGATAAACCTGCCGTTGAGTTGGCAGCTGCGGCTGCGCACAGAGAACGGAAGTGGACTTGCAAAACTTGTGAAAGCAGCGAACACATTCAGCTGTTAGCTTTCCCTTACGTCTTCCGTTATCTTGTGGCCGAGTTGGCGGGCATGAATATCAAGACGTCTTTGGAAGTGAGAAGAGTTGGAACTTAATAGTCGACGAACCTGCTGTGGAAAGAGGCGATGTGCTAAATTTCCAGCTCAAAACAGCAGCTAAGGGAACGGCTACAAAGAAGTGGATACAGTTGAGTCACAATCCCGTCCCGAACCCGCGGGTTTTGACAGTGATATTGCTCTGCGACGTTTCATAGTGATACAAACGGCGTTGACGTCTGTGCGATAACTCTTCGGGCATTTTTACGAGAATTTGCCAAGGACGACACGTTTACCCGAGAGAATAAAGTGTAGTTTTATCTAGATAGTCGAACGCTTTTCTCATTTCTACCTATGGTTCATGTGGGCATTTTGTTAAGATTACTTCCTCGGAAACTGTTAGTGCTATCAAATCGTAAACGACGGGTTGTAAGTTGCACTGGGTAATACAACATTGTCATCTGTTGCGTTGTGCCTATAGAGCGGGCCGTGACGTAAAAAAAAAATCCGTGTCGAGAGCATGATGCATACACCGTGTAAATTGTTCTCCAACGAGATTGTGAAGTGACTCTTGACGTGAAGGGCAGAGCCTGTTTTTGTTTTGTTTTTTTGTTTTGTTTTTATTTTTGTGACAGATCAGTCTGACTCTGAATCAGAATAAAGTATCCCCGCCCCCCAACCAAAAAAAAAAAAAAAGAGAATAGGTACCCCAAGGGTACATGTGTGGGATACCTCATTTGCATTAACGGACACGAGCCGATCACAATATTGTGGAATACCATAGGTATCCCACACAAAAACGATACCATTCAGACTGGGAAAGTATTTTTTATTATTATTCCATAGAAATCGTAAATACAATTGAAAAATTCAAGCTATCTAACACAATCTAGAGTCGCCCTTACTCCCTCTCCTCTAAAGTGTCGCATGACAATGCACGTAGAGTGAAGGTGAACGTAGAAATACAATGTGGATATCTAATTACGTAACGTTAATGTTATAAACCTAAACCTCAGAAATGGTAAAATAAAGTGAATTGTCGACAGCATCTCTGGAGGTAATGATCTGTTTATGGGGGACTAAAATATCCTCAATGTTTCACATAGGACACGACTGCAAAGTGAAAAATTCCACCAGTTTTACAAGACTGGCTCAACAACTAAAAGGAAAACATCTGGCTTATATATTGCCTTGGGAAGATATTACCTAGAACACTCCTTTAAAAACCTTTCAAACTACAGCTACCAAACAGACATACAACCTGTCGAAGCATGTCCAAACGTTTAGCACGATATGTTTACTTGAATAATGTAAGTATGTAGCCTTCTTTTTCAGACGTCGTGAAAAGAAACATCTGCCTTGTGCAGTAAATCATCTACGTACAGTACTATTCAACTTCTGCGTTTTTTAAGTTTCTCTATGTTGAAATCCATTACCATCCTCGTTAGCTATTCTAGCTTCTTAATAAGGCCAATCATTTGTTTATTGCTCGAGAAGTCAAACATTATCTTGGGATTCCCAGGCAGTGATTGAGCTTCATGAATCTAACTGTGCCCTTCAAGAATTTGGTACGAGTAGCATCACTGCCTTCCTAGCTACATAAGAACAGTGATCCAATCACCATGTTTTATGCAGTACAGAATTATTCTCTCGAGGTTAGTTTTGAGAAGTTGGAAGTACATCAAAACAATATTCCCCTAGATGACAATTTTCTATTCTTCTGCTTGGAAAACAGTCATGCAGGTCTCTCTTTGAAACTGAAGCATTAAACAGTAACCCTAATATTGCTCACAAAGTAACTAGCATCTATTATAATTATTGTAATCCAGTCTGGTTTAAGGTGGGTGACCTCCTCAGATGCATGCTATTCAACTGATCTCAACTGTACAAAGTAGTGCTCAGGATTTGACAATCATCTGAAACGTAGCAATTCAAGCAGTGACATTGATCTGTCATACTAATAAACAAGCTTTAAAGCAATTGTCCAAAGAAAAGTTAAACATGCAACATTCCTTTAGTGGGTAAGTGTATTAGTAAGTCAGTGTAAGTCAGAAGCTGGTTACAAAACTCCATGCATGTAAAATTTCTTTGCAAAACCACTTTTGGTGTTGTCAGCCTAGTTAAATATATGTATGGGAAAACACAGTGAAGAAGAATGTAAACTGCATTTTGGTAAAATCAGCCTTGTGCATCAAAAGAATACAGGAGAGACATTGAGAAGCAACAGATCAGAACTCTATTGATACTGTCTACATTTAAGCAAGAGGAAGCTACTTTTGCCAGAAAAGTGTCTGAAGTAGGAATCATATTTAAGGGTAGTCCACTTCCAAGGAGTTAAAAATTGGCATCACTATTTTCTCTCTTGCCAGGATCACACCCAGGAGCTTGTTAAGTAGGGGTGACTGCCAGAAAGAAAAGTCAATCGGAAAACACCCCCAATGTGAATTAAGGTCTTTCAAGGAGACACGAGAATATGAGCAAAGTGACAGAACTACATGTAAAAAGTAAGATCAGAAATGAGCTAAACTAAAAAGAAGCAAGTTACAGCTTAGGTTCCAATCTGCCTAAATTTCTGACTAAACAGTTTGTGACTGAAATCTGAGATACATGTTCTTAAACATCGAAATGTTGGTTTTCCCTCTGCTTTGGTCAATTCAGAATTACCACATGCAGATGCATAATACTTTCTATGTGGATTGTTCGTGCTTTGACTGACTAATAAGAATAATCACTGATACCGAAATGATTTCAATAAAGCATTGGATTAATGTAAAAAATAATTATCATTAACATATTACCTCAAATTCTGATACAAGTTAACAGCCATTCATGGGTACACAGGCTCTACTGTTGCCATTCATAACAAGATACACATGTAAGCCACCGTGCAGCTATATGGAGCAGCCATCTCCATGGAAAATGCATCACCACAGTCAAGAAAGTACATCAAACATTAGCTTGTTCGAGTACTTCACACGACTTCCATGTGATATTGCTAAACACATGGCACTCTGATTCTCCCCATTATTACTAGTGCTCACTGTACACTTGTACATGAAAGTATAAATTATAAAGGTCCCCTCTGGTGTTTCTTTTGTATGAATTACTGCTTTCGATACAAAAGCAGTGAATTAACCCACTGGATGTTTAAGACATGCTTGGAACACAACATCTGGCAGCTTCTTGCAGTACTAACTAGTTCTGTGAGACTGGACACCATTTGAGAATTGCCTCAGAGCCCAAACCTTTCAGCTCTTTTCTTTTTAGCCTGACGAAGAACAAAAGCAGAAACTTAATAAGTACATCAATGACTTCTACCACAGAAAAAATGGCTATTTTACATTGGTTCAATGAAACGTGAAACAAGGAATGTTTACAGTCTTATAAACTCACTTCCGACATATCTCCAGGTGATGCTGTTACAGCAACACCAAAGCGCTGTTTTCTTTTCAGTAACTTGTCTTTCTCTTCAAGCTGTGAATGAGATCATCAGGATTTAAAACCAAAGTAGCACAATTTATAATGAAACTGTGCAGTATGAACTGGAAATCATCTTTAAGGATTTAGAAAACAAATATATTTTGTACAAATTGTACTTGTTTGGAATTTAAATACATTTATCCTTATAAACAAGGTAAACTCAGTTTCTTAAATGACGAGTAACAACACTAGATCACACTAACTCTTCCTTGAGAATGAAGTATTGTTTACCTTAGCAATCGAAGGGGAAACTGCACCAAATCTTTCAGCTCTTTTCTTAAGCTTCTCAACATCCACATCCTGCATATTAAAGAGAAGGTAAGTTTCAATACATAAATATATTCATTAGTGTTGCAAAGAAGAAATGTAAAGAATGGAGTAGGTTGAGGTCAATCAAGGTTAACCATGGCTAAGGAAAAGAAACAATTTTTCATAGGAATACTGTATGTATGAATGATTTGAAATTTACATGAAGACATACCATGTGACTGCAGTTATCAGCAACCATCAAAATCAAGGTCTTCAAAGTTATACGTGGAACTAGAATTTACCTTTGGTCCAATGATTGGTGAGTTCTTTGCTGTTCCATTACTGGCTGGACTTGATAAACCAAATCTGAAAAAAACGTCCATGAAACTTGTTTAATCAAACTGTACTGCCTTGAATTTACCACCTTCATGCAGTGTAGTACTCAATTACTACTAAACATCCGAAGTCCAGTTTCTTCTCATGATGAAGAACTTCTTGCCCATAAAATAATACAGCTAGTATTGAATGAAACAAGACCTCTGAAATTGTGGTAATGCTTGATACAGTCAAGTGCATCACATTCAAGAGTACAGATTACTCTTAGCCAGTGCACAAAGTGTACATGCACAGGCAGTGTCGGTCTAAGCAGTTGTCAGAGAGGAAGACCAAAGAGACCTTGAAAAGAACACTACCTAGAGGTAAGAGTTTGGTGAAAAAGGTTGGTGTGATGCTGGGGTTTGTGCATAGGGCCGAGAATCACAGTGAGAGAGAGATTGTAAGGCAAGACCATATGTCCCAGTTGGGGATTTGGAAATGACAATGATCATGATGGCAATTCAATGAACCACCAAATTTCTATTTAACTACCATTTACATCCATACCTGTTGACTAACTCTTCTATAGGGTAGTTAATAATTAGAATACAATTTTAAGGGTTAAGTGATATGTTAGGACTGACCTTTGTGCTCTAGCTTGTTTCTTGTCAGTATCTGTCACTGGGGGAGATTGGCCAAATCTTTCCAATCTTTGAGCCTTTTTCTATCAAACAACAAAATAACCAAATATTTCAAGGACTAATTTAATTGATAACTAAGTTTAATAAATGACTTTCATGCATTGAGTGCTACATGTATTGTACTCTTATACTTCTGGTTGGTGCAGAATGCTCTGCCCTGTCAAAATGTCGTGTAGTACATAGTAGGCAGGAAAACAAAAGAAGTAAGCAATAAAGGACATGCATGTATGTGGATTTATTACAGTCAGATTGGCAAACTCCAGTGTGAAGAGGAAAACAAATACTGTAATTAACTGTTGGCAGCCAAATTACCAGCTGCCAGCACTTACTGACAGGGCTGAATACTACATACAGCTGTTTTGAAAAAGGTTGTCGGAATAAAGCGTAAAAGTCCACGCAACAACCCTGAAAGTTAGTATGGGTAGAAATAGAAAGCTGCTGCACATGCTAAATGCTCAATGCGATAAAACAAAAACACGGCAAATGTCATTTCTTAGGTTTTCTTTTTCTTCAGACTTTGGGTTCTTTCAGCCACACTGACTTTTCAAGTTATTTTAAACTAAAAGTTATGCAAGAGGGAAAGAAAAGCTACAGGTTGTATGAGTGGAAAACCTACAAATGTAATGTATCCTTGCTAATACTTCCCACGCAAAAATACAAATTTATAGATTTCCTCTACACCGGTATGCAAAATCTCAATGAATACCCAGACCACCATTCAATCTTGTCACATAGGCTTGACACTTTCATGAGACAACCTTTCCCCAAATTGCTGTATTTAATACACATTGTATAAATTTACCTGTTCATCGGTCAGGGTACCTTGACTGGGAGTTTTTCCTGGGGGTGTAATGGGCACCCTTTTACTGTAGAAAAAGAGAGTAGAAAAAAAGAGTTCACACTTCCACAATATTATCAAAAATATTTGATGTTTGTTTTATGGGAGCAGTCCAGTACAATGACCTTCAATGCTACGATATAATAATTGAATGAAATTAAAACCACCTGTACAGACTTGTATATAAAGATTTTAAACATATCTACAGGGTTTATACTTACACAGGACTAACTAGTGGTTGTTTTTCATCTTTTTCTGCCATCAAATCCTGGAAAAAAAATTGCCAATTGAATGTAAGTACTCTGATTAAAACTTCACAAAAGTCACAAATTTTGTGAACCCAAAAAGGAATTTCTAACTATAATAGTTAGATGTGCCACATGAATTCATAGTCATTCCCTTCTCCTCTTGTCAATAACAGGACTGAACGAACAGGATGTGCATCATATTAAAGGTAAACTAAAGTATTTCTATCAGCCTGCCCCTCCCCTCCCCAGAAGGGGGATGGCTTGTCATCACAGTGTGAACCCCCTCCCCAATCCCTTTCTCAGCATTTTGCTGGACCCATCTATGCACCTGTGAGGAGAGAGGCACTGTGAGAGGGAAGGGTGTTGCACAAGAACCTGGCCACGGCTCAAACTACTTGATACAAAGTCCAGCACATTGACCCTTTAGTTTACTGCATGTCCTCTGCTCATAATACTGATTTGCACTGTCAACCAAAGAATTAAATTTAAAAAATATTTCAAGAACATGCCAGAGTTTGAAAACACTGTCCATAAGTTTCCCACATCAAAAAGTCACCTGGTTGATTTCTTTTTCTTTTGTTTCTATGTCCAAGTCATCATCAAAATGCTCTGGCACATCCTCTGTGACGTCGTCATCATCCAAGTCATCAGCATCATTGTCTAACTCATGGTCATCAGCAATCTCTTCGGTTTCATCTTGATAAACAATCCCTGACAATAAAATATGTTTATCACTATTTATTTATTTAATTATTATCAATACCTTCTTTACAGAGTAAATGGTAATAGAAATGTTTCTGTTATAGAAGGGAGGTCTGACTACTTGAGCACATTAAACTTAATATCCAGAAAAAAACAGCATTGAGCCAATCAGGCTATGAGCTTTGTGTTGTTATAGAAACCACACTCACCTTGTTCTGAGAGACACTTTTCTAATCTTGCTTGTAAATCACTTTTGTTGCCCTTGGTTGGAAGACCACGATCTGCAAGCTCTTTCTTTAACTCAGCTACCTTTGAAATTACAAAATTTTTGATAAGTCATTCGGTTAATGAGCTGAGACACTGGATAAACAAAACAATGGTGTCGTTTAGCAGTCAATGTTTTCATCCCTAGGTAAGGAAGCACGGTTTTAACTGTAGATTAGGTACAGGGCAAGCTTTCTTCAATGAGATGCTGCCGATGGATGTTACAAAACCAGAATACATGCTCGTAACTGAAAGCAACTGAAGCACGTATAGAGCAACCCGCGACCGTCAGAACTCAACGATTACACACTTCGTTGTAAACAAGCGTCTTCGCAGCATGTTAGCATTTAACACTGAAATTATGAAAAATGTGTGAGCAGTAGTAGCAATTACATTATTTTTTCACGACTAGCTCTCACTTAAACCTCGCAAAGAAATGAAAATACCTTGAGTTTCTTCAAGCTTATTACTGCCCCGGTGTCCGCCATCTTGTCTTGCTGAGTGTCAGTGCGCACGTGTCGTCTGCCCCATATGCATTATGGGAATTATACTTCCTATGGAGCACCGCTGAAAATGGCGGAAAGGAGTTCGAGAAAAACGTCGAGAAACATCTGTTGGAATGCCTGAATTTTGGTTGTCTTAGGGAAGAAAATTCAAGTTTCAAGATGCGTAGAGGGCCAGGAGGAGTTGGTGCAATAAACAGGCAACGTCTTGCGAGGGTAAATACTGGTAGCGGAGTTCAAAAGTACTCAAAATGGTTGAGACTTAATCTGGTATCCAGTCACTTCGCTCAATAGATCTTTCCTCGTTCTTTCATCCACTGCCGAGCCAAACTCGGTTAGTTGAGGTAGCGAACTCGGCCTAGCCTGTGTGGAGCGATCTAACTTTTGGTTGGAGCGAACTGACTTGGGGCGATTTAACAGTGGAACAAACTGAATGACCGTAATTCATTCTACCTTTATTTTTTTAACTTTTGAGCTAGTTTTTTTTTTTTCAGGAAAAGTATGCCACGAAGGGAACGGAAATAGCAGACATCCAGCTATCACAAGTAAAATAAATTAGTTTTTGTAATATGATGATTTTTTGTTTAACTTCAGAAATGCAGAGCTGCTGCCAAACAACAGCAACAACGACAACTTTATTTGTACTCAGCTAGAAATTAAATGAACAAAAATAAGTTAAAATAAAAAGAGTACATACACAGTTATACAAACCAGCAAGTGATCAGATCTGTCCTCCTTCCCAAGCAGAGACTTCACAACATCAGTTTACAATATTATAATTAATTACATAACCGTCTGTTTTGCTAGATGGGAAAACAGCTGGATTCCTTCAAGTCATCTCTTGAAGACTTTGCAGGAAAGTACAAACAGGAAATCAAGAAGAACCCAGAGTTTAGAGGTCACTTTCAACAGATGTGTGCTCGCATTGGTGTCGACCCACTGGCATGTATGTCAATTTTTTTAAAAAAAGATGAGTTCAAGTGAAGTCAAGTTTGATTTTAGTAAGCTACAGTTGTTATTTCTAATAATATTAATGAAGCAGTTTGAGGCATCAAATGACAAGATGCTGCGAAATCATACATGACTACAACAGTGTCTGTCTTTTCATCACTTCCCAGCCTAGAGGCGTGCAGTCTTGGTTTCTCTTTGTTCCTTTGCTGGCATGTTGAAAGAAGTGGTATAGGGGAATGAAGATAGCAAAAGGGGGTGTGATCATGTTTCACACACAAATAATTTGTAATAAAATCCACGCTTCACATATACTTTTAGCTGCTTTTACCAATGGTTTTTCATAAATTCACAAAATCTTTATGCATTATGCAATAGTCCCTATCAGGTGCCATGCATAAACCCTTAGCCACCCTTAGGAATTAGATTTCCATCACTTTGTCAGGTCTCAAACAAAATGCTTGTCATTTATATCTTAGCGAGCAAAGGTTTCTGGGCAGAGCTACTCGGTGTGGGAGACTTTTACTATGAGGTGTGTAGAGACTCTCAATTTTCATCCTGCTGGGTCTAATGCACTGTCTTTTTAATGTGAACACCAAACTTTCATTGCACACATTTTAAGGGACTATTTTTAAATAATAAGCAAAATAAATGTCTATTATACTGTCTAGTTCAACTAATTTTAATTCACAACATGATAAAACTGTCTTTTGTACCTTGGCAATGATGTCAGCAACATCAAAACCTCAGACAACTCTAATTATAGTATTTTTCAATAGTAGTGTTAATGCTATATTCACAAAAATTATGAAAATAGTTCATTATTAATATATTTTGCCATTTTAACTAATAGCTTGGTGTTCAAATTGTTGAGATCTGCATGGCAACAAGGCCACGAAATGGAGGTTAGTGCAGATATTTGTCAATATATATAATATTAATTTTTTTAATTCTCATTTATTTAGCAATGTTAAGTTAATAATTTCTGTTGCAAGGTTTAAATTGTAATTTTTTGTGCTTGACAGGTTTGATGGCACTGGACGAATTGCACAAAAAAGTCCTGAAAACGAGCAAATCCAGACAAGCTGTATCTGAGTGGGTATTACAATATTAAACAAGAATACTGAATAAATGCAACCCAAGATCTCCAGCATAAAATGAATGAGAATTGGTCCAGCAAACCCAATAAAGCCTTAAAAAATATATATAGGCCTGCAACACGTGCAGAAGGCACAATACATGCAGAGAGCTATGTAGCTAGCTGGGGCCCTTTGAGGCCCTACATGTATGATACAAAGTAATGAAAGAAGTTATACTTCTATTCATTTCATTGATGTTAGTTTCAGCAAGTTACTGGGAAATATTAGTGACATTTAGTGAGGAGCTTTCATTTGATCTTGTTCATTGCAGAGATGACTTGGCACGTGCAATAAAAAAACTTCATGTGATGGGCAGTGGTTTTCAAATTCTACCAGTTGGTAACAAACGGCTGGTCCAGTCAGTGCCGGGAGAACTGAGCATGGATCATGCTGCAGCACTTCAGCTGGCTCAGGTTTGGTCTTTTAGACTTTCTGAAATTGCAACCCCATCTGCTCATTTACTTAGCATGAAGATTAGCGAGAAATCGCAACCTATGTATTGTTCCTTCTTATATAGTGGACTTTCTGCAGCTTTCACTGCCCTCATTGCTCAGGTGGATGTAATCTGAGCATCCTGACAAGGTGTCTTTTGTGATTGATTTTCCAATGATGAAACTTAAATGGTGGACCATATTTTTCAGGGCAATGGGTACACATCAGTTTCAGCCATCATGAAGGATTTAGGATGGGAAGCTGATCGTACAAAGCGAATCTTGGTAAGTTACAAAAACACTAGTTACTGCCATCAAAATGGGTGACGTCTTCCACCTGGCTTTAAGCCAGGATTTGAAAAGTGGCCATCCAAAATGTGCCATAGGCCTGGTCAAATGATCAATTTATAAGGCTACATATGAAAAATAAAACAATTTTCTTTAGAAAGTGGCTGTCCACAGGACATCTGGACACTCATGTCTTATCTTCCAAGATAATGACCTATGTTTTTTTCTGGACACTAATTTGGCGGTATTCAATTTGGGCGGCTAAAACCTCAATTGTGAGTGTTTTGGTTTCTTGTTGTAGGATCACATGGTTCATGAAGAGATGGCCTGGGTTGATGACCAAGCGCCCAGTGAAAGATTATACTGGTTCCCAGGCCTCTTCCCAGAAACCTGACAAGCCTTGGAATCAAAAATACGAAGAGAAGATAATATTGTCTGCATGCAGAAAGTGATTGCAGGAAGAAATGCTACTGTAGGCTGACAAAGCTGAAGAATCCACAAGTTAATACTTGTTACTAAAAGCTGTCAAACTATCTTCGAGAAGTTGGCTAAATGGTGTTAAGACATAGACAGTGATGTACAGATGCTTCATTAGGGAGCTTAAGAATACTATGACAGCAACACCCAAGAGGACATCGTTAAAAAAGATTAGATAAGCAAAACAATCCCTATGTTCAAGTTTTGACATGTCGTAGCCACACTCCACAAAACAAAAATGTGATATGTCCAAATTCTGAATATTTTTGAGAATTTTTATGAACCATGTTGGCCAATGTTTTGTATTTCCTTTTGGCATTTACTACTGGCATTACATGTTTTGTTTGAGCAAGTTTTTAGGCCTACTGGTGTACTGAGCAGATGTGGAAAATTTGTAGGTCCAGAGAATACCATACTGCCCTCACAGAAGAGTTTTTTTTATTATTATTTCCAAGACCCCTGCCCCCACCCCTCTGGAAATTCCAATTAAGCTTGATACATTTCTTTAAATGTTTTGTCTTAGAGAACCCCACCCCGCAGGAAATTCCAATCCCTTCTGTGGAGGGGAGTATTGATATTTTCTGGAACTGCACAATGTGAAATTCAAAGGTAAAATGTAATCTGTTTTTCTACTGGGCATTGTCCATGGCATCACTGTCATCATCAATTGAGCTTCGTATTCTTTCCAGTTGTGTCTCTCCCCCCCCCCCCCCCCAACCTCAAACTGGTACCATGGGTGTAGAGAGGCACTGCTCTGCAAGGACAAGGGACCACAATATAAAGACCCCAACAAGTGTTCAGTAGGCCATTTGCACCATACTAATTTTAACTTGGCTACAAGGCTTGGCGGAACAAAACAAAGCAAATTAATTTTTCATCCCTCAACCTTGATTCAATTTCTTTTGTTTTATTCTCCCGAGCCTCAGACCAAAATTGGAAGTTTTATACCTTGAAAATGGCCTGTTGACAGCCACTTAATCTGGAGTTCAACGCACTGATCATTAAGACACCACAACTCCCAGAAAAGAATAACTTGGATTAATAAACATTTTACTTTATTCGTGAATATTACAGAGATGTTTAAGATCACTCTACTGTTAAATACTTCTATTACCATATAATAAAATACTAAAATCTACGATAAACTAAGCATTAAATAACTATAATGGTCCATATTAAAAAGCTAACTGAAGAATACTCTTGATTTGATGAAGATCTAAAACATAAGTACCAACTGTTTGTTTGAGTGTCATTTAATACATGTAACTGTCCTTAAGCCCTTTACCCCCTTTACCTGTTAATAAACAACAGGTATTACATCTGTTCACCATAAGTTACACATTTTAAAATATGTTCCACCCTCACCTACAAATATCAGGTTAATATCTTATGAAAAAGGAGTAAGCAGCCGTCCATGCAAACGCTCATAAAAGATTCCCCACTGCTCTTTACAAACTATCAAATTTCACAGTCAAACATGCTCGTAATTATTTTGATCATTCCAGCATTCCCATAGTCAGTACTGGACGTAATCAAAAATTACTTGATATAAATGTTATCTTGGTAGAACTTCTACAAACGGGCAAAGACACCTAAGTAAGGTTCAACTGGACATGTATGATAACAGAGAGATACCCTTGCCCTTCTGTTTGTCTGGTTGTGATCACATGAAAAACAATTTTCATTTGCATGAGTGGTACAAACTTAAAACTGAAAATTGCTCATCAAACAAAGAGCAGTAAAGTAAAATATGATGCAGTAAAGTAAAATATGATGCAGTAAAGTAAAATATGATGCAGTTAAGTAAAATATGATGCAGTAAAATAAAATACAACGTCCCTACAGTATTTAGCTATTTTCTTGGCTCACAAAATAGCTTACCAAAAAGCACAAAACAGCAAACACAAAAATAAAGACCTTGCATTCTCAAAAATAAATTTTATGAAATAATTCAGACCCACACAACCAGAAGATGATGAGCCTGTGCTGGTGCTTTCCGTAGCGCCTCAATAAATCCATGTAATTACAAAAATAACAATTATATTAAACAGCAGTGCAAGTTTATGTCTTCAATGCAGCTTAATTGTAAGTAAAAGAGTGGTAAAAATGGCAAAAAGAATGAAAACCAATTCTCAAAATAAGTTTTTTTTAGAGGAAAAGTACCCCAAAAATAAAAGTGGACCACGGCTCAAATGCTTAAAGTCAAGTTATGTTCTGGTAAAAAAAAAAAATCTTGGTCTGTTCTTGCTAGAAGATTCGAATCTCTTCCGAGTTCTCACCAGTTAACAGCCATTAAATCCTCTTCATACAAGGCTATTATCAACATGATGCAGATACCTAGCAGCAAACCAAAGTTTTGGCAAGCAAATGTCACCACTGGGTCTGTCTGTAAACTCTCACTGTGCATCAAATCAGGGAGCTTGACAAAAACAAACAAGACAATTATATTATTAAAAATACCAGTGTGTCACAGTCAAACCTGGCAAAGAACCCTCCAAATGATGACACACCTTAGTGCGCCTTTCAATAACATGCAGACTCTAAAATTTAAAGCTCAACCAACAAATCCATTTTTTGCTACCGTCAATCAAATGCTTGGCGGCTCCTCCCAGCTTCTGACTACTGCCAAGTGCGCGTTAATCAAATCGTTGAGCACAGTTCAGACAATGAAACAATGTTCGGCAGTAGTCGGAGACTGGGAGGAGTCGCCGAACATTTGATTGACATAACAAAAAACGCATTTGTTGATTGAGCTTTGAATTTTAGAGTCCGTATGTTACCGAAAGGCACAGTAAGTGCTCACATAAAAGTCGCACCCTTGTTTAAACATTGGGTTTGTGTTGTTTGAGTGCAGTTAAGTCTGCTTCAGGCCATCTAATCCATACTTCCTAAGCTTGTCCCAATTTCTGTAGTATTAACTGACTAGGAGTATTTCTGTTCCCTCTCATATTGGATGTTCTCTCCTGCCCCCACCCTCCCAACCAGCATTTTGTGACAGGAGGTGGCTCCTAACACTCAGAGCTATTTTAGTCTTGAACTTTAGTTGGGAATCAAATCTTGTGTAACTTCCACTCTTCCGACAAACATTTTCATTCATATATTCAACATGAAACTTGTCGAAACCTCTTTATGTTGACTGAAATAATGTCTGGTGAAATAATGTCTGGCTTCAAATCATAAACAGCATTTGAAAATATGAAGAATTAAAAAGGTTTTCAATATCCGCATGATCATACATGTATGACCTTGAATATTAACATGGAAATTAGTATTTTGGTGGTATGACTAACACAGTTCAGAGGATTTCTTACCATGTCAACCAAAGCTACATAAAGAAACATGCCGGCAGCAATAGCAAAGATCCAGAACCGGACATCGGCCTGTTGCCCAACAAAGATGCCGATGATTAAGCCAATGTAGCATGACATGGCTGACAGCAAGTTTGCCAACAATGCCATTTTCACAGACATTCCAGCTGAAAGCAGGACAGCAAAATCTCCTGCAAACAGAACCCAAGGATTTAATTCACCTTAAACGATTAATAAGTCACATTAGGGACACAGGCATACATGGCTGAAGTTTATCCAGTTTCCGTGCTATGAAGCAACAAGGTATATGGCAATTCTAAACCATAAAGACGACGGTGTTCCTATGTTTTCCAAAAAAAATACGCATTTTTGAGGTCTAGAAAACCTGCTGAATGCACTAGTCTTGTATTCTGCTTGTGCGTCTACTTGGCAGTTTTTTTAGACCAGGCATGTATTATTTTCCAAGAAAACATGGAATACCTGTCCATATTCTATTTAGCTCAAGATTCTCCCATACAGACCGACTAAGCTCAGTTAATAATAAAAAAAATTAATTCCTTTAATGTAACTGGTTTGTACTAGCTGACATTTTGCTTGCGAATGGCAATGAGCTGAACTTAAATCTACCAAAGTTTTCTTGTCCTTTTTCCTCATCAGTCTTTTTGTCACTTCCACTAACACTTTTAGAAGAAAATAGTCAATACTTAATCTGTATTTTATTCTGTAACATTTTCACTGCAAAATGTACCCGGTCTTGATGGGAAAATCTTGACTGCTGTCAATATCAATTTCAGCCAATCAAATTCATGAATTCAGTAGTTCCCAGTCCTTGTGAGACAGACATATAATAAAACTAGGTAAATACTCAAACCCAGTTTAATCTGCAGATTATCACACTAATCATTGTGCTGCCCCTATCTCCTACAATTCAGGTTCAGAATCTACCTTCAAGGATTTTCAAGGTCTTGCTTAATTCAAGACGTTTCTTTCACTTCTGGATTGGGAAAGTTCATAATTTACAAACAGTTGAAATTCTTACCAAGTTCATGAGGCAACTCATGGCAAAACACCGCGATAGATGTACTTATTCCTCCAGATACACCGGACGATCCCCCTTCAGAGAAGGCTGCACCAATGGCTAAGCCATCACTTATGTTATGAAGAGTGTCGCCTATTATAATCATCCAAGCCACCGCTGAAATCTTCTTTAGGGGTTTCTTTATTCCCTCCTCATCACTGAACACCGAGCGACGAGACAAGCTCTGTTTAAGGGATCTCTTTGGTTTGACTGTTGTATCTTGAGGAACTATAGCTGCATGGCCATCCTCTAAGTCACTTTTGGCATTCTGCTCAAAGTTGAGACAAAATTGAATTACACAGTCAAGTTAGACACAATAGAGAATGTACCAGTTACCACTTTTTCTCCATTTTATACACGAGACCTGGCTGGATGTCTAATGTTTGTACAACAAATTGGTTGACAGCCATCTGTCTAGACTGATATGGGTAATCCACTGGTTATGAGTGAAATTGGAAAATAATTTCATGCACATTTTGTCAAAATTCTCATAATTTTCTGAGCCTTTATGTGAGGGAAATTATCGCAATTTTGACAGAATGCAAGTGAAATTATTTCTTAATTTCATGAGTAAGCTGCAATTCAAGTATTCTATTATTATAATTACTTTTTAATGTTATGGATGACAAATTACACCTACAATTGTGGACTTTTGACTTGTTTATTGTATTGACAAATTTCACACTAAATGTTGCCATGGAAATTCAAATCATTTTTGAAATTGTATATCAATGCTGAAATTTTGCACAAAAAAGGAGTAATTTCTCACCCATGATATTATTTATATGAATATTAATAAACAAAAGATATACACAAAATTATCAGTTACATACTACAAAATATGCCGATATAAGCAAAAAAAAATCAACTGGTTTACATGATTGCCATGTGGGCACTCAAAGATGAAAACTGGGCTTTGATCTTCTTTTTGAAAACCCCCAGAAAGTTATATTGAAGCAGAGAATTCCATAAAGCAGTGCTATGATGAGAGAAGTGGTGATTGAAGTACTCTGCTCTAGGCGTAAGTAGTTAAATTGGAAATGCATTGCTCATAATTATTCACTCTAAGCCATACACAGTTGGTATAAGTTGAATAAATAAAGAAAGGAAAAGGAAAGGTAAGTTTAAGTTATTTTAAAAACAACATTTGAAAACAATAATGTTGATTTTGATTATTCCGTTTACATATTATAAATTAAAATAGTATCATTACAGTTCAAAACAACCTTTACAATCTATTCATTAGTTTTGTTCCTTTCATTATTTTACAATTTTTGTTTCTGTACAAGCTTTACTGCAAACATGGTACAGTGGAGCCCCGTCTTATGGTTACCTCCTTAATACAATCACCTCATTATTACGGCCATGTTTTTTTGTAATAAAAAATGATTTTGAAAAACATTTATACGAGAAAATTAACATTAGTTATGTAACATGATGTTTCGATGACTTCATGTCATCATTGTCAAATGAATGAATTACAAATAATGGCAAGGCATATTTATAGTACTTAGGATGTGAGAAAATAAATTAGTAAACGTGGTATGATCTGCTTGCATGTTCAGTTTTGGTCTTTCGTTCTTAATCAACAGCATTTAAAAATCAAACATTCACGTTTGCCATGGCATTTCTTTATGACTTTAAAGTTCTTGATTAAGTTGTCAGGTATTAGGCCATGCTTGACCCTGAAATGTTTACGGATCACGGAATATGCCTTGCCATTATTTTTAATTTATCCATTGACAATGATGACATGAAGTCGTCAAAATGTCATGTTACTCTACTTACGTTAATTTTCTTGCTTCAACCTTTTTTTGTCCCAGTGAAAAGCCCATTGCAAACATTTTCTTATAAGAAAACCCTGTTAATGTGGCCATCCCGTTAATATGGCCACATTCCGAAATCCCAAACTGTACATTAATCCTTTATAATTTTACCCCGTTTATATCGCCACTCAATCCAATATTATGTTCATCTTTCCATTGTTAATAGTGTATGTAGCGGCTGAAATTTCATTTTTTTTTTTTTTTTTAATATATACATCTGCATTCCAATGCCTCTTAAAGAAAAGCTGTTTAGAAGTGCAATTGTGATATATCTGTTAAAGTGTCACTCAATTTAGACCAGTCATGAAATTTGACCCTACCTGTTAACACAACAACTCTGTTAATATGCCCATGGCCCGTTGGTGACCATATTAACAAGGTCCCACTGTATTTAAAGCTATTACAATTCAGTTTCTTAACATTAAGAAATTTCATCAATTAAAATCACACATTCCTGAACATAATTAATGTGCAGTATTTAGACTTAGTTGCAGCCTTAGATAGAAAAGAACAGTCCGGTTATTGTTAATATTGCAAGAAGCTTCAGTTGATATTATTTTATGCTACATTACCTCACATTCACCCCCTTCAGTATCTGTACTGGAAACATGTTCATAGACACAGTGAGAATGAAATGTACATGTCGGACTGGAGTTATAATTTCCCATAGGACCTTCCTTAAGCAACAGAAGATGAACATTTAATATTTAGCTCTTATTAACCAAGCAGGAGGTCTGTATGGGAGAATCTTGACCGAGGTCGTGAGTACAGACCGAATGCAGTGAGATCTGTACACACGACCAAGGTCAAGATTCTCCAGACCGACTAAGCTTGGTTAATAAGATGTTTATTATGTGGCAAACAAGAACAATTTATTTTGTTTAATGTAACTGGTTTGTACTAACTGACATTTTGCTTGCAAACAGCAAAGAGCTGAATTCTGCCAAAGTTTTCTCATCCTCTTTACTTTTTTTCTCATCAGGCATTTTGGCCCTTCCATAAATAAATATTGCTAGAAGAAAATAGTCAATATTTTTGCATTTTAGTCTGCAACTTTTTAATTGCAAACAATACTGGTCTAGATGAGAAAATCTAGACCGCTTTCAATATCGATTTCAGCCAATCAAATTCATGAATTCAGTAGTTCCCAGTCCTTGTGAGCCACAGCCATATAATAACATCATAGTTCATAGATTGTGTAATGTTTGTCATTAATAGGAATTTCTGCTAGTAACAATATTTTATGCAGAACTGACACAAAGCTGAAGGGTCGGGTTTTTTCCAATTTTAGACTGAATTTGAGTCTGTCTAATTCTTACATAGAACAGAATACTTGAACATAATTTGTGTCCAAATAAACATATTTTATATATTTATTATGTTATTTACAAATTTAACTATTTTATCACAACAAGCTACTTTAACTTCAAATTTGTTATTAAATCACTTTTACTTTCAGGGTTCATTACGGTACCAATCAGAAGAAACCTAACAGGGATATGTTTGTGAACGGGTATAGAATGGATACAGAACAGGTATGAGAACGCGAACGGAACGGGAACAGAATGGATACAGAACGGATACCAAACGGAAATGGAACGGATATGGAACCGTTACGAATCGCAAAAATGGAAAAAGCATTTGTGACACTCCATACGAAAACACGTCTTATGAAACATGGCAATTTGGGTGAAACCGGGTTTCAAAAGGGTTCATCTTCAGAACACATGCTAGTAAGTTACGCTATCAGAGTGCTTACCAAGGATTTGGAAACAATGCAACTTTAAATACACGTTCGTCCAATTTTTGTCCAGAAAGGCGATCTTGAGAAAATTACAAAATGAATCATGTTATGTCTCTTTTTTTCTTTTTACACGCACTTAGCAAGCATCTTCCTTGCTTTCCTGTTCATTGCGGCCATTTTATTATTGTCAACAAGCCCAAGTTATGTCCAAATAAGGTAATGGATGGACAAGTCGAGTTAGACTTGGATTGAAAGGTTTCCTCATGAAGAGAAACAAAACAAAACATCGATGTCTTGGTTGACCTTTACTATGGTATTGTTCCCCAACTTTGCAGAAGAATCAGCAACGATAACGTTAATAACATCACTAAAAGTATCACAAAATGCTCGCTTCGGCTCTTTGTCAGTACTGTGCACCACTGAGTTCTTGGAAACCTTGTTCTTCTGAACGAGTTCCCAGAACGCTTGCCAATCGAACACTAAGAGAACATTAACGGAACAGCACAGAACAGATAGAGAATGGATACGGAACGGATACGGAACGGATACGGAACAGATAGGGAATGGATACGGAACGGATACGGAACGGATACGGAACGGATACGGAACGGATACGGAACGGATACGGAACGGATACGGAACGGATACGGAACGGATACGGAACGGATACGGAACGGATACGGAACGGATACGGAACGGATACGGAACGGATATAGAACAGATACAGAACGGGAATGGGAACATGTGTGGAACGGAAACAGTTCGCATTCTGTCAAGCGTTCCCTGTTAGATTTCTTCTGATCAGTACTGTATTCAGCCTCGCACCAGAAACTTCCAGGTTAGACTAACCTACACAGTTATATGTGCTACTGGTGACCAACCAGGCTAAGAGCAGCAAATGTAGATGTTCTAAATATGCACCCCCGCAGTCCCCTGATCCCCTGCCCACGTCAAAAACAATAAAACACACTGACAAGCCAAGGGCAAAAAATGGAGAGGAGATTCCACTTACCACATTTGTCAAAACAATGTCACCATTTTCCATGGGTGGTTTTTCATCACTTTTAGCAACGGGAGGGGCACCTTCATGATGTTCAAACTTAGAACACCTCCTCTGCTTTTTGAAGCTCATGTGTCGACTGGAAGGACCGGGGAGCTGTCAAACAAAAAACGTACCCCAAAACATTTAAGTTTCTATCAGATTTTAAACTAACAGCCAGTACAACTATTGCAACAATATTGAACTACTAATAAAATTGATCACCATGCTTCTTCTCCTTGGATAATCCATAGATTATCAAGCAAACAGGTAAAGTGAATAAAGAACATCATCAACTCTACATGAACTGTAGAGCTTGTAGCCCAAACATTTTATTATATAGCATAATAATAATTCATCAATTAAAATAAATTTACTTGCAAGTGTGTTTGTGTTAATGTTTGCAGAGGATTAGGGCCAGAGAATTTTGGAATCTTAAGTTTAATAAACAAAATGAAGACAATTGTTATTATTTCAAACTTGGAATGTGGAATGCATAAAATTGTTTTGATCTTGGAAAGCCCAATGGAGCAGTCAAATTTGCATAAAGTTTCATTTCGAATAATGTAGAAGTTAGACAGAAAATTTCCACATGGTGAATGTAATACTTCATTATTTGTTTGAGCATTCATAAATGACTAGTTTTGACAATAATTTATGTTGCACTTTGATTTCAATGAGGTGTGTAATCTACATGTAATTGACGCATGCAAAAGAATGTTTCTAGTTCTTGTAAGAGAGCATACACTGCCCGCTTGACTTTACATTTGCTTAGTGAAGCATACACGCCATAATTTGAGCAACATCGATCAATTCTATTATTAAATCCATTAGGACAATGCAAATAGCCAGACAAAAAAAACCAGCATTTTACCAGCTAATATTCTCTCATAAGAAATGCTCTTTGTCTGCCATGCAAGAATAGAACATTTTATTTAGTTGTAACATCCATACATTGAATACAAACTCTACTTTCAATCAGTATCTGGATATATAAAATAGTAAGAGCTTTTCAAAACCAACATAAACAAGAAGATCTTTTAGATCTTACAACTGCACTTTTAAAATTCAACTGTTTTCCTAGCACTACAGTCGCGACGCAGTGCACATTCCAAAGCAGTCCTTGATGTTTCATTGATTACTGTAGACACCACATCACTTGATCAACAAAAACTGTATTATTGCACCATCGCTCTTAGCCTTTGTAAAATCTATGATGACATAATGGTCTTAATCTGGAAGTTCGCTCAGGACATGCCCATAAATTACACAAAAAGGAAACGAGTATCCCGCTATTAATGACGCTATTAATAAACAGCTTTCTTCCATAAAAGTCAACATTTAATTTGTTTGTGCTATGAGTAAAGGACAAGTGAAATAGGCATGCGAGTCACACAATCCGCGGTTTACGCTATCCACGGCTAATTTTAGAAGGGTTGTGTTTTTTCCCCTAGCATTGACATAAACGCTGCAAGTTCTGGCATGCTCTTGTTTATCTCAGCAAATATTTAATTTTCCTTCAAATCTTTTAACTCGCTTCGATGATACAGCCAAAGAATTCACTTCAGTTGTCTAAAACCACAAGAAATACTTGCAAAATTGCAAATAAATTAATGACCGTTGCTTCTGCCGAAATAAACTTGCGAAGTAAGCAAGATCATATTTGTCACCTAGCGAAAGTAAAAGCTGCAGCATCAGCACATTCCATGGCTGATGTAACACCTATTTTTAGTGTATTTAATATTCCCTTTGAATAAAACCCTTCAATAAAACCAAAAGAAAACATATTTTACATACAATAAAGAAAACAATATCCAAAACATTTTCCGTGTATTAATGTTTCAACAGCTTTTGGCAAATAAACATCACAGGTTGCATGCTTCAAAGTCCCACTGACGATTTGGCTGAGCAGAAGTTTGGGTCTGGTCACCAACAAAACTAAAGAAAAAAATAAATCCCGTGCAGAGCAAGAACCGTGCTCGGCCTATGGCTGTGTAGTTAACAATCCGTCCTTTATCACGTATTGTAAGTTTATAAACTAGCAAGAGGTTGTGTGGGTTGGAAATGTTATTATTTGCATTGGCAAGAAAACAGAAAGTTAACTTAGGGTCAGGTTTAATGACAAATGTCTGGGAACCAAAATTTCAGCCTGGTCCCAATATCTTAATGTTCTCCCAACCCATCGATTCCTTGCTGGTGATCTCAGCAGGTAAGGAAGTCGTCACAATAATGTAAATGTTCATCATTAGATAACTTTTTAATAAGTCATTGTGCTACAAGGAAATAACTGTCAATCAAAGGAAGTATTTCATTTATTTGGCTTTTGTTCGAAAATGACTAATGCTGCTGAACAATAATAGGGCACTAATAGATTCTTTTTGTTATGTTAAACAAAACCATACTTATATTCTATTTAAAGAAGAAATGACAATTTCTGTATTAATTGGTGAGCAGTTAAACCTTGCCTAAAACAGGCATTTCATTAACGTTTCCAGCAGGAGGGTAACTGCTTTTTACAGGCCAGCAAAACTTGTTGAAAAGAATTTCGTTATAAGAAAAACTTTCCTGTACATGGTCAAACCAGGCAAAAAAAATCATCCTCCCAGTTGGTCAATTTGCCTGGCTCATGGCCCTTAGCGAAACCACTCCTAAAATGATCACAATTTTTTTTTGTCACTCTAAACTTGGAGGCACGTTTCTTAAATAACAACAGCGCCACTTGCAAAACCAACATCACCAGTCATGAAACATATTGACTCTCTGTTTAGTGAAGTATAAAGTTATATTGGACAACAAAGTGCCTTAAGTCTGAGTGGGAATCAGTTCCATTTGAACAGGCTTTAAAGAAACCAAGACCCTTAACTAATGAGCACTCTCATCATTGCAAAAGTTCCAAGACAGAGGCATCAAATTTGGTGACAGCACTGACTGTATCAAATTAGCAGGAGTAAATGAAAGATCACTCTGAGTTTTGTTTTACAGATTCACTTGCTTAGATGTATACATCAATTGTCTTACAAAAGCATATAAGAGTAGGTTACAACGTTGAAAGGAATTACGGGTAATGGTAGCTTGACTGCAGCTAAAATTGTTTCAGCATGATAGGAACAGCACAAACACGTGTATTCATGCGTGTATCGCATGCATTCACATGTATTCATCAGTTCATTCTGCTTCCTTTCTTGCTGAAACACTCTGATCCTCGCCCAACAATACCACTAACCATAAATAACAATTTGAACTGTCGTGTACACTTTTACAACTGTATCAATAAGGAAATAAAAATCAGTTCCCAATAAGTACCCCACCTGTAATAAAAACCTGCCTTGGCACTCCCAAAGTAAAGTAAAGTAAATGTCTAAGGCACTAAATCAAATCATCACAGCAATAATGAACTGACCTCAACATCAATGTGACTGTGGCCACCATGTTCACCAATCTTGCTCTTCAAACCCAAATGCATCACAGTTTCAAACAGAAAGAATCCATAAATAGATGCCAACACAACCAATGCCTTAAAAATAAAACTGTTATCTTCTTCTTCATGACTGTCATGGCCATGAGCACCACCCTCGTCTTCATGTGCATGAAGCCCAAACGCCTGCATGAAAACAAACAAGTCTTGAGATTGGCGCAAGGCAACAATCAGCAGTCAAGTTAAGTACCAAGTATTACTAGAGACAATAGACAAGATTCATTTCTTCTGAAGAAATTCTGTTTTTCTATTGCTGTTTTGTTTTGTTTTTTATTGACACAAACATGTTTAGTATACATGTTTACAATACAATTACCTTGTGTATGTAAAAAATTCAACCAAACAATAATTTATAACACAATTAATAATACACATGAAAAAATTACTCGATTCTGATTGGCTAAGAGCAGTGCAGTTCAAGTGTAACACCAATGCAAAAAGTGTAACATCAGTTCAAAAAGTGTAACACCAGTGCAAATTACACATTGAAATTCTGGATAATGATTGACTGAGAGAAAATAGCAACTTTCCTAAGAAAATGATATCGCGTAAAATGATGATGAAAATTTTGTGCTGAAACTTTGAAAAAAGTTTTCTCAAATGAGAAAGAAATGGCTTCAAGAAAGATCTTCCGGCACTTCCTCCGTGCGAATTTTTTCATGTTTATATTATTAATAAGTAATCATACAGTTTTTCTCGTTCAATTTGGAATTAATTTGCACTTGTGAGTTTTTCAAAAAGCTGAAATTGCACTCGCCGAAGCGGCTTGTGCAATTTCAGCTTTTTGAAAACCTCACTCGTAAAAATTAATTCCAAATTGAACTCGAAACCGTATGATTACCTATACAAATATTCTATAACAAACTTGTCCATACATGTGGCAAAAGATGAAGTAAACTGTCTCCTGCAAGTGTTCCCACAGCAAGTGCAACCAATGTGGCCAGGATTTTCTTGTACATTTTCTTTCCAAAAAAAGGAATAGTAGCCACGCCCACCAGAGAAGTGAGGCTGATAATGGTCACAGCGAGAAAACCATAACCCCAAACTGTTGATACAACAACAAGCTGAATAATTAACAGCTAAGCACCCCTGGTTCGTGGGGCAGGCAATTTTCTTGATTCCCAGAGAGTGTGTGAACGTGTCTACATTTGGATTCGTCTGAAAGCTTTAAATGGACTAGAAAATGTTAAATCTGAGGAATAGAGAGATATTTTTAGAGCCAGTGGCTTTACTAGTCTTAAGAAAGAAATTTTGTCTCCATTCAGCCATGGCACAAGAAAATTCAAGATGGAAAGATGTTAAAAATTTGACCCAAAGTTTGTTTGCCATTTACACGGAGATACAGGTTCGTCAACAGTTTGTGCAAATGGTAACCACAAATCCCTGATGGTAAGTTCTGTTCAGATTGGCCATTTACCTTTAACTTAACAACCCCCAAATTACCAAGAGCCTAAGATGAGTTCAACCTGATCATAATTCCAAGATGGCAGCTGGAACTGGTGAAGAATTGCAAATAGTATTATAAGCACATTTTCCATTCAGATATTTCAGTTGGAAATTTTAGACTACCTTTCAAGACACCCCATTAATTTATTTCAGAAATTTTCTGCTTGGTCAAGACAAAACATTTCTGTCTTCCCATTTACGTTCTGATAAAAATTTCTGGAATTTTTGGGCAAATACTGTAGTACACAACCAAATTCTGTGAGATGTCTACACATATATTTTGAGGGACCTTCCCCCCTTTCTGCATCAACAAGTTGAACTTACTTTTTCCCATGTCCTTGTCTACTTCAGTTTCTGTTTTGCCTGATTCTTTGCAAGCTCCACTTTTGACTTGTTGAATAAATGCAGGGCAAAGTTCCTTGAAGTCAAACGTGTCTGCACCGACTGAGTGGTCAACGTCAAAAACTGTCAGCATGTCATCCAGAGAATAACACTGAAAATTTAATGGCAAATGTAATCATGTATTTTATTTTTATTTTTCCCTTGAAAAAGTATGTCATATACTTTTTTAACAAACTGAGCGGCTGTCTCTTAGTTAGGTAAAACAAGGTGCTTACTTTTACCTCTGCGATTCTGGTGTGTAAAAATCCAGTCAGTAAAGTCTATTCATCATTAACTGTTACCAGGTAAATTATTCTCCATCATAACTTACACTGCCACTTGCACCATTGGTTTCACCATGACCATGATCATCAACTGCACGACGATGGACGCTGTGAGGCACCCCTGATCCACGCTGCCGCAGCAAGTTTGACCCAGCTGACCTTCTGCGTCTGTGATCATGGTCATCATGACTGTCGCCCTCATGAGATTCCGCAGCATTACCAATGCCAAGAATTTTCAAAATTTCTTCCAAGTCCTCTTCAGATAGATGCTTTTTATCCTTGAAAAGATCTTTGATAAAGAATTCTCTTGAGGGCAGAGAGGACTCCGTCTCATTATGCCCATGTCCTTCCTCAATACAGAATCCTTGCACTAGATGTAGTACAATGCTAGCACAGGCCTGTTCAAACTCTTCCTGATTAAGAGCCTTTTCCTCTTCTCTGTGATCATGTCCTTCCTCATGACCATGTCCCTCTTCTTCCTCATGATGTTCCTCCTCAAGCTCCTCAAAGATGCTTTCAGCAGAGAAACACTACAAAAACATAAAAGAATACATTATTAGGCACTTAATGACTGGCCCAAAGGGAAACAGTGAATTTTATTTCCCTGATCGAGACCCTCAATGTTCCCTGTGGCGAAGCCAAGGGGAACTCAAAAAACTCCAACTCAAAAAAACTGCGAAAAAATAT
Source organism: Orbicella faveolata (assembly GCF_042242905.1). Taxonomy (NCBI): domain Eukaryota; kingdom Metazoa; phylum Cnidaria; class Anthozoa; order Scleractinia; family Merulinidae; genus Orbicella; species Orbicella faveolata. The sequence continues at coordinate 31,169,273 of NW_028301540.1, forward strand.
CTGCTTGACACCAGTTGGCAATGCAAATTGTTTCCAGGTAAATGACCTGATCACTTGCAAGTCAAAAGTTGAAGCTGTCGTTTCTCTGGCGAATTGATGAGTTTTGTTCACCCTAGGGAGTTAGTGAGTTTTGACCCATGACGGATGAGACAGTCTCCAAAGTTCCTTTAGTTAGTTTTTGATCCATAATGCACAAGGTCTTTGGCGGCCTCCTCTACTTTACATATGGCTAAGATTTTACCCAAAATATCCTATACCAAAGGCAAGTCTCTACAGCAATATCTGTAGGATTGTTTTGGTCCACCAACAGGTTTTTTTTCTCTTGTAAGGCAAGAGTTGACCACTTGATGAGAGACAGGTATTTGGTTCTCTATTTTCAAACAAACATGAACGAAATCAGGTGTGAGCACCATAACATTCCTCAGTCTGTATCCCAGCAACTGTAGAACCAATTTATCTTCCCCGAAGCCCTAAATGTACCAAGGGTGGTTAAGTCACCCTTAACTAACCTCCCTTTTAGTAGATACCTTCAGTTAACAAACTGGTTTTACAGGCAGGTGTTGTTTTAAATTCTCTGCAAACATTTAGTTCCATGTGGACCACAGTTAATTGCTTACTGCCCCTGGGTAGAGACATTGATATTGAAAAGACATTGAAGAAGAAACATGGACATAATATGACCAATATTTTTTAGCATAAAAGTTGTTCAAATCAGTCATCAGAAATACGCAAGAGACATGCCAAGTATGTACCTTCATTGAAATCAGGTATATTTTGGTGTAGAATTAAATAAGTTTAACTGCCTACATTTAACTGCAGGGCTTTTGGCAGTGTTTCAGATAAGAGCTGTTGAAATATTTCAACAAGCCGCACTTTATGTGCAGAATACTAAATGTCTACTAAATACTTTCTTTCATTGTGGCATTTGCTAGGCCAAGTTTAATTTCTAATCATTTGTGTTATTGGGAGACAAAAGTATGTACACAGATTGCCTAATCAAGTCGCCATTTTTCATAGAAACTGCTTATTTCAACTCTTTGTATTCTGTAGCATTTATTGGTTGAAATAAAATTAAGTTAAGTTTTGGTTGAAAGAGATTGGCCAGATGCTTCCGTAGTTCAAAACAGTACACATAACTGTTGCGTCTGATCATTACCAGTTTTATCTTAAAAAGCAAGAAAAAAAACTGTCTTGTATTACTTAGACTGCAGATGTTCAACTTATGACTCATCACCATATTTCTGCCAGGTCACATTAACATATTAATTTTAAGATTTATTTCGTTGAATCCAAGACATTCTATGGTTTGCTCTCCTATAAAAAAAATTCCCATCTTCAAAACCTAGCAGGAGCTATAATTTTGCCAACCTTAGTAATATGGATATCTTGACATATAGTAAATGATTTGAACCCATGAAGGAGTATCAACATGGCTGTCAACAATATTTCAAGAAGACGTCCTAAATATGAAAGTACGTGGTATTCTACTTTTTGACCACTGAAGCCGCGAGCCTCCTAGGGGGGTTCTGGGGACATTCCTCTCCCAGAAAATTTTGAAATTTAGATGCTGGAAGATCCTACTTTCAGCATTTCAATTTAATACAGACAGTATTAAAAACCTCCTCACTAATCTGTCTTGATCCTTTGTCTACAACTTTCTGACGCCCACCCTAAAAGTGCTAAAACCTTTCTCAAGGCTAAGACATTGCATCATTAATGACAGATACACATACAAACTTGTTGAGCAAGTGTAATCAGGAGTGCAGATTTATCGTACAACTTGTCAAGTTTAACAAAAGGTTATTTACCAATGATAATATTTTGATAATAAAATCCCACTCAAAAAGCATATGTTCTACAGCTGTGTAAATTAATGATATATTTCTGTACCTGGATTACAAATGAGTCAGCTTCACTTCAGTTTACAAATATCTCTTATGTTGCATTATTTTAAGGTTTTGGATGTTCATGCCTTTATAATTTAATTGACAGCATGTAGGCCAGTATATAGATAAATGAAGAGAGTTGGAATATGGGAATATAAAGATATGTAGATATATTTAGATAAGGTACTGTTAAGTCGACATTGTAGAGTCCATAGCCGAGTAAATATACAGTGTCCCACTGACTGTCCTTCCACCCCCATAAGACTTTCCTTCCAGTTTCCTGCTAGTGCGTAACCCCACTCCCCTATCCTCAGCCAAGTTATCCACAGTTATCTATTTCTAGCTTAAGAAGCACATATCTTTTATCTATCACTTCTTGGCATGCCAGTAAACTGACACTTACAATAACTCAGACTTATAAATATAGAAGCTGTTGTTTGTGCTCAGTAATCCTGAATCACAAGAAAGCCAACTCAGGCAGCACCACAAGTTTCGCTTGCAATAATTTGTCAATATTAAAATAACAGATGCAGAATGCAGCCTCAAGTTCATACATTGTAAACGCAGACAAAGCAGGGCTAATAATTAAGTTATTTCAAAAGCGCCTCTTAGAGTCAGACCACTTTCAAAGCAACTTGCAAATTTTAACGCTTTATGTGATTGCTCCGGGCGTAACAGGGGCATAACAATTAAGCTTAAGAACAATGTGAAAACCAGGAGACAAGGAAGACTACTGACGATGCTTCCATGAGTCGTTCTGTACTCGAATTGTAATTACAGAAGACATAGATAGACGTCACAAGAAGATTACGAGCCATTACCCATATCTATGGGGTCATGTGATACACATATTGATAAAAATATATCTGAGGGTTATGGGAAAAAAATTTCGACCCACGAGCGAGTCCAAAGTTTCAAGAATAATTATTAAAACAACATTAGCTTAAAAGCATAAGCTTTATATGTATCATTCGTACATGATTAAAAAATTCAGATCCCTTGAAATCTCTTCATTAATCTTACTTTTTCCTGGGTTAAAAACTGCCCGAGAGTCTTGTTGACTTCCTCCAGGATGCGGTCCAGCGCCTCGTGAGTGATATTTCCCTGATCGCCATGTTGACTGAAATTCCTTGCGAACGAGTTGAAAAGTTCGCTTGGGTTCTTGGGAGAAACCTCACATCGACCAGGGTTCTTTTCAGGCGTTGGGAGCAGGCAGTAAACAATCAAAGGGCTCACTTGAGCGAAGTGTGTGGCGTTTAGAAGATTTGTAGGTGACGATCCAGCGAAACTGTAGATCTCTGACGAATTAAGGCACTAACAGAGAGAACAAAGACCAAAGTGAAGGCAAAATCAAAAGAGACCGCGTGTTTGTAGAAGCAGTGAGTGTTGTCGTCGTGTTAGGCAGTAAATACCTAGCGATCTTTCAGGGTCAGCTGTCTCCCGCTGTTGATTTTGATGTCCCTCCTGTTTCGTTTCGAAAGCATGCTTTTTGGAACAAGGAAAATTATATCTAGCGATGGCATGATGTTTGTTGCCCATCGGGGAACGATTTCGCGTACAAAAGGTCTATTTCAAAGCGCCGTACACTTTGTGTAAGCCGCAAGGTTAAAACTGTACTTATGCTATCTATGATACAGCCCAAAAGTGTACTTTACCTTTCTGTAATCCGTTTTTTCACTGGTATCGGAACAGTTCGAGAATCGAAGCTTGGAAAGGAGTCTTTCAACATCATCAGGCATAAGCGAGTCGCCATTTACAGCTTGTTGTAGCACTTTAAAACTGTAGTGATCGTGCTCTAGCTTCGGAAGTTCATGCGAAAGTACAAAAGAGTAGAACGAAAAAATCAAGAACAGAAGTAAAGTTAGTTTCTGGCAACGCATTGTTGGAACGCTGTTTCGAAAACAAGTTAACATCAAGTTAGCGTCAGTCTTTTGTTAAGTGACTGCGGCGTTTTGCTGCGTAGGATCATTTATAAGACGAACTTCAAGGTGTTTTATGTGTGCGTGTTCAGCCATGACATTGGGGCGAACGCTGATTGGATAACGTGTCAATGCTTTGTATGGGAACAGTACATGCTTGTCGTGTATGCTTCACCAAGAGGTTTGACCAAGAGCGTGAATGTCCGATATTTGACGAAAAAAAACACATTTTCCCTAAATTAAACTTCTTCTCGAACCACATAACACCACTTTAACTGAATTAGAAGAGTCAATTTCTCGTGACCACTGGGCCAGAAAGAGTCAAAATGAGGATCACCATATAATTACATCTCATCTTCAGTTCAATGACATATCTTTGATGCCAAACTCCTCGCTCGCTCACGTGAAAAATAACTTTGCAGTTTCATCAGTTTCATACGTCACGCATGTATCGAAAATAAAAGTTTTCTTTTACTACACACGACTGCAAACCAACTAATGGAAATAAAGTGTTGTTGTGAAATGTTGCGCAAAATTCTCGGCATAGTTCCAAAAACACTATTGTAATTAATTTGCAAGTCTGACTATAAATATTTACTCGTTCAGAAATGTTAACTGTTACTCAGTTGTCAAGATTGGAATTTGAGTTGTGTAAGCCCTGTATCTAAGCTGGTTGACAATTAGAAACTATAAATAAAGTTGTTCTAGAGTTCAAACCAACAGATAAAGAGTGAACTAAAATACCAATGCTTTGTTTCCTTTACTTTGTTTCGTGTAGAAAGAACTTTATGGAAAATGCACGAAATGGCACGAACTGAAAAGCACTTTTTTATTCAATTCTTCATTGCGAAGGATTGCGACACGGTAGTGACGCAAGCGCAAGAACAAGAGTTCCTATGACACAGCACAACAGTACATCTGCGTTGGTGATTTGTTTACAAATTAAATAGTTCATTTCCATAAAGCACGTTGAAATCCGTAACAAATTCTTGTCAGTTCCATAACGTCTGAACGATCATCTTTTTTCCCGATCAACCTCCAAAGCAAACAAACCCAAATGAAAAGACCACATCGGATTTTGAAGTTTGAAAACTTTATATGCTGTCGGTTCAATTGTCTTTCACGTCACAATATCGGCGTGCCTGACCTGAACAAAAGATTTTTGTGTGTTCGTTTAGATCACTACTGTCCTCCAATTCCTAGATATTTTCGCTTGCTCGCATTATATATACTGTCAGTGGAAAAAAATCGATACAGTTTTCACCAACTGAAACGATGGACGGAAATATTTCCTTTGTTCTATAGCCTTTTTTTAAACGGGAAATAACGGCGATGCCCGTGTTTCGATATTAAGTCTAATTAAATATAATATTATGGCTCACGCGATATCAAGACAGAAATTTAGAGTACAAGATTTGTTCTCTTTCCGGTTTTCCGCCAAAAATAATTCAAGATGGCGGCGGTTTCACCATCGATCTATATAGCCCCTTTTCATAAACGGCTGCCAGTTAAAAATTCTTTTGTATCACTTAACCCTCTTGAGAGTAAAAGTTCTTTTGAATTATCAAATCAAAAACGAGTCGGCAGCCACTGATTTGTAAGTGATATTTTTATACGCCAAAAATAGAGGGATTGCTCACAGTCTTTGATATTGTAGCGTGCAAATACAGACTGAAATTTCTCTAATCGCTGTTGCCGGTTTCAGTTGCCAAAGCAAGGGAAGGAGAGCTTTAGTATATATTGGTAAACGACATTATATAAAACAAATATTTAGATTACGGAAGGCGAGGGATCGACCTTGGTAAACTTTGGACCCGTCAATTTTTTTGTTGTCGTTTCTCTTTTGTTGTACGTTCCGGACTGATGAAATAAACTAAAATGTAGCAGGCTTGCATGAGGGCAAACACATAGCTATCGTCACATTTAGAAGCCTTTACCATGAAAGAAACGTATGCCTATTGATTGACTTCAGGGGAATGTTGTTTGCAATTTTACTCTCTGTGCTTAGTGCGGGGTGCAGTGTTTACTTGCACCGAAGGTTCAATTTGCACGGTCTTTGCGAAGTCTAATTATTACCGCTAATCTACGTAACCTATCATCTGGCTATCAAATTGAGTTCAAACATTGAGCTATGCAGACAGACTAAAATAATAATTAAAGTTTAAAATACATGTCAGTCACTAAAGGCGTGAACTTCTGTCGTCTCCTTATGTCAGACTATTTGAACAATACGAGGATATTGAATGGCTTTCGTAAATTATTTCATGTAGCTTTATTCTCACGAAAACTGAGAAGCTATGTAAAATGATTCTGTTGACTATAGAAATACCAAGACGTTCTTGAATCCAAGCTCACTCCGAAGAAGGAACTCTCCTGGAGAATGTCATGGACAAACGAATCACAGGAGACCAAAGCTCAGAATACGACTGTTGATTTAATGTTACGTAACGAGTGCGTTATACTGACTTTGACAGGGAAATTCGACATAGAGTGAAATAAAGTTCACTTATACCTCAACGAAGCGTTGTCTTTGTATCTTTTATGCAATTTGGGCGCAAACTGTGGGCATTTTGGACGGGTTTCGTGGCCGGAACAACGACCTTGAAAAATTTCGTGTCGAACCCGTTCAATTCATAGACAGAAAAACTGAACCCAATAAAAACCGGCCAGTATAAAGCCACGAACCCGTGTCTTAACTGGACACGTACACAACTTGCGCCCAAATTGCATCAAACAAACACAAAGATAATGCTGAGGTAAGTGAAGCTCATTTTTACATTAATAGCTCTATTTTCACGCACATTTAGGACTAAAGAGAATTTCTCATCCAAACTCTTAAAAGTGTTTGTTGCGTAACATCAAGCCGTTATTGAATTAAGGGGCGCCGGCCAACGAATAAACAGACTTAAACGACTGATAAATAAACAGGCTGATCTAGGTTCCAGGGACCTTTTACCCTCTTTATACCGAAATAATTTTCAGGAGAGCTCGGAGCTCGGTGAAGGTTTTGCTTTTGTTTTCTTTCTCTTTCCCGAACTATAACCAGTGGCGGATCCAGACCTTGAGCTAAGGAGGGTGGGGAGGGGGGGGGGGGGGAGGGGAGGAGGTGGTTTGTTTTACTTGCCCTGTCGGCTTTTCTTCATTCTGTGACTTCTTATTTTTTTTTACCCAAAATAAGATCCGCCACTGACAACTAGATCCGCCACTGATAACTTCTGACTTTTTTGGAGCAACTTTTGAGCAACGTTTTTGGGAAATCTCGAGGAACTTTTTGGGAACTCTCAAGCAACTTGTGGAAAGCCCTAGTGAAATATTTGTAAGGCATGTTGTGACTTTTTAAAATCTCACATATTGTGAAGAGACAATGACTCTGTCTCTTGTTATTGTAGATTGAGGTCAAGCCGAAAATGAGATGAAGAAGTCCGTGAGACTTCAATTCCCAGGACAGTGAAGAAACAAGAAGAGCAACCTGCAATATTTGTGTGTGGAAAAATATTTTGTGTACTTTTCATTAGTACTGCTGTGTTAACGAAAAATCACTGTGCACGATCTTTACTTGGCCGCCGATAACCATCCTGCTGTGAGAACCACTGACCTGGGTGCCCTGGTAATCTCTCTGAGCCTTTGTTGTTCAAAGAATAAGTGTAACTCAGAGTGCCGAGTGCACAACAGTTCCTCTAGTCAGCTGTCTAGTAGATTGGATATTTACTCAACCCTGTAAATGGGACTAAATAAGTCTCTCGTCTGCAGATCGACGAGCTGTACATATACAAGTCATGTTCATGTAAAACATTTCAAACAATGTTAGATATTAAATTCGTTAAATGCCAATGATATCAGTAATTAGCTTTTGTCCTTATCAGTCCAACATTCAAAGTTAAGTTGGCGCCAGTACTTCTACAGCTTCTAAGGCCTTGCACAGAATAATCACCCGATACAACGACCTCCGCTTGATCGAACTGGTGGACGTTCCTGTCATATGTTGAATGTTTGATCAAACTTATCGGCACAAAAACATCTTTGCCACACACACGCACACAAGACTGTCAAATTTTAATAGTCGCAGGGATTGCAGAATGTATAAACAAACAGAAATAATGCAATTTAAACAAACTCAAATTCGTGATATCAGCTCAAGTAAAATGTATTACCTATGCAAAACAAAGGAAAACACGCGATAGCAGCATTCATCTCGTATCAGTTGTTTGTTAATTAACTTTTGACATTTTAACCCTGTTGGATTCAATCGAGATTATCTACAAAAATATGAAAACAGCATGACTAGCAAAAGATCTACCCGGAAAAATCTTTCAACAGTAAAACTACCGCATACATCTCGATGGAAGGGTTGACAAAGGAAGACTATTTCCCTGGTCACTGGCGGTTTCGCATTATTTTGCTTGCCGCTAGCTACGCAAGAGAGAGGGCCATTGATGTTTTCCCCCCAACACATCGCATTTCAATTTCAGCATTCATTTATCCTTCCGGCTTATTTGGCTATGAAAATATTTTTACAACCTTAGTAGTTCCTTTTCAGAGCATGACAAATTTCTTAAGGCACGCTAATGCACGCAAGATTAGCGAAAACTGATAATACTGAAACCGAATAATGGATATAACGGCGGAAATATGATAACACTCGCGATTATGATAACACTAACGCATTTGGGCGGTATTGTCCTGGAGGATAAATGTGTAAGAGGCTCTTAGCTTGAACTCATAAGAAATCCATAACAGGTTGTCGTGGCTGTCGCGGCTGTCGTGGCCTGGTTTGTCACACTGGAGTTCTCTCAAATTGGGTTTCCTGTGGGTTCAAAACAGAATTTTGATTTTCTTTATATTTGTTTTCAGTGGGGGCTATTAAAATAATATTGAACAATAATGGGGAAAACCATGGACAAAGTACGTTAGTTCTTTGTACCTTCCCTCCGGCACGAAAAATGCTTTTTCAGCAAGACACTGGACTTGAAGGATCAGAGAATTGAAGCATCGTCATTATTTGAATCCGGAATCTGATGAGCCAGCAGTTTTTCTGAGTAAGGTCATGTACCCTGATGACGTCAGCTGACGTTAAAATAAATGATTGGATAATAAAATCAGGAACTCTTCCGGTGCTTTCGGCAAAAATTTGCCGAGAAACGAAACTTAATTAATTTACCGGTTGTCTCCCGAAGGGCCACCGAGCCTATGGTTCAAAACAGTTATGACAATTTCATTGATTAAATCATTTTATATTTTTCTCCAGCTTCTCAGCGGTCTCGAATCCTAAATCCTTGAATCTGATTGGCGAATCGCGCGCGCTCCAGCGGTCCGGCCGGAGTTTCCCGTCTTGACCCCGAGTACGGACCGCTCCGAAATGTCCATGTTAAAGACCTCGGGCACAGTTTTTCTCAATACGGACCGACCAAGGCCGGCAAATAACATAAATATCAGAACAATCGTTTGTTCTTGTGGGCTTAATGGCTAATCAGTGGTGTTGTTTGAATGTTTTGTCACGTCATTTAGTACAAAAGAAAAGGTCAGAAAGACACTCGCTTTTGCAATAGCTAAGCAAAGAGATCTCTGATTGTATTCATATTCCATTTCAATAAAAAATTGGGTCTCAAGTTCAAAAACCCTGGATTTGTCAGTACTGTTATTTTGGATAAAGCTTGTCTTACCTGTTATTGTTTTTCAATTTCCACCAGTCATTGTTAAAACTAAATTCCATGTTTTGAATGCATTTCTAAAAGAATACAAGAGATGCCAACGTGATAAGCGAATAGGCGATTAATTCTAAGGATTGACATAGAAACACTTGAAACTGAAAGAAGGCCTGAAGCGCCGGTAAAATGAGAGTGGCTTTGGCTTTCGGGCTAGTGTTTTGCGTCCTAATTTATAACGTTAGTGGTGGTGGTAAAGGTAGGGTGTTTAACTTGAAATCATCGATTTATGTCAGGGACAGTGGTATGTTTATGAGTGACCTCATGTTAAACAAACCATCTAGCGAGAACCCAAGCTAGTTATATTGTCGTGAGATAAAACAGCATTCCTTTAACATGGAAAAATAATTGTGTGGTCAATTCAGCCGTCTACATCCTTGATTAAACCCTTACCAAACTGTAGCGATAAATGCCGCTTAGTTAGCTGGTAGTACTTGCCAGTGTTGATCACAAAAATCCTCTTCAAGAAATAATTTGCTACTTATTGCAGCTCGACAAAAAGCGAAAGCGGAAGAAGACTTGTAAAAGATTGCCTTGCAGAACATTTTAATAATTTCTGCGCCCTGTAGAGTCGGTTACCGTTCGAACATTGTTGCCTTTACGCTCTTTGGTTTTATAAGTTCGCATATTTTATGCATGCCCCGTGCGAAGAAGATACTCCAGGTGGTTTCTGATATTTTCCGTCATGTTGTTTAAAGCTGCTGGGGGAGAACCTTGGAATAGTTTGCAGCATTTAAGATTCAAGTGAAAAGGGATTCGAGTCAAAGAGTTTAAAGCAGCCACGCTACTAGACCTTATCCACATGAGTCCTGAATGTCTTCACTCGCTGACGTTACTGTGTGATTTTTTGCTCCCAGGTTTTAAAGCAAAAGGGATTGACCTGAAGAAAAAGCTGGTAAATAAGATTTTCCACCGTCATCACCATCATCTCTACCACCACTATCATCCGCATCATCCGCATCATCGCCACCAACATCATCATCACCATCATCAACATCATCCACATCGTCACCATCATCACAATCACCACGATGGCAAAAACAAGCACCATAATCATCATCATCATTACCATAACCCATTCAAACATCATCTTCATAGACACCACCATCCCCACAAGACTTTTCACCGTCATCCCCATAAACAGCCCCTCCATCAGCATCACCGTTCACACAAGCAACAACAACTCCTCCATCAGCATCACCGTCTACACAAGCAACACATTCAAAAGCATCATAAAGACGAGGAGCATCACCATAGTAACAAACGAAGTGGTATCACCCACGCACCTGTGCAGTTACCCAACAAGCTCCAGCTGCACGTGCAGATTAAAGATTCCCAAGCGACAAAGAGACAATCCCTTCCCGATTTGTTGGCCAATCTAGGTCAGCATCTGGTGAAGCTGGGAAGCAGTTTGTCTCCGAAACAATCACAGATGGCAGTTCACGGTAAGTAGTAGCACTGAAAGAACATGGACACGAGTTCTAACTTGTGACAGCTAACACAAGGAAACTGCATGAAGAGATTCCAGTTTTTAAAATTCTTTGCCTTTACTGCTGCAGGCAATACTGAAAACGAAGGAGACGTTAGAAATGAAGTACCCGAACCTAAGTCTTTTGAAAGTCCTACCGTCCAAGATTCGTCTGTTGAGATTCCAACAGTTTCTCTAGAAAAGAATGTGTCAGTGAATGAAGTTGAAGGTCTCTTACATCAGGCTCTTGACGCAGCGAACGACGATGAAATGGAAAGTGTTTTCTCTGGGAATGGCGCAACAGAAGCAGTAAATATATTTTATGTGATAATTGCAGCATTCGTAGTGCATATTAAGTTTGTGGTCTGACCCTATTCTGTTTTTGGTAATTTAGGTGGAGCGATTTTAAAACTTGAGATATTCCTGAAACGTTTGCAAGGATTATCTCACGAATGAAAGCGCAAATCCTAGCTACAGACGAAACACTGTCTTTTGCAGTTCTTTTCAGAATGAAAATTGGCCGACCATCGTCGATATTTTGCGCGCACGCTACTTTGTAGGGCTAAAGTTTATTTAGAAATGAATACGTTATGTTGCTTACAAACCTTATACTGAAAGTCATTGATTGGTGCAGCTTATGAGTCTCCGATTCTGAATAGCGCTTGAAAAACACGAACAGGAATCAGTCAGTTGCGAGTGCATATTTAGTCAGTTATCTCTCCAGTACATTTTGCTATACGTTTTTTGGCCAGGAGAAGGTAACCTTAATAGACCTAATATTACGGGCCTCGTCCATGGTCAGTTCGGCAGTGTTCTTAAGTTTTAACAGAGAATCATTTCCCAAATTGGACAGTGCTCATACGTTTGTCGTGCTCTATTTTCAAATTAGAATTGAGAAATTTCACTGACGATTACATTTCAATGTACCACCCTTGCAGAGCGACGCCGTTACAACCGCTGCAGGCAACAGGACAGACGGGGCAGCAACAGCAGACAGGCGAAATGAAACGTTTCCAGAGGCTGAGATACATGGACGACCGCTGGATGACCGAGAATATGATGCATTGGAGAGACAAAGAGAGTCGGCAAATGGAACTCTTGATGAAATAGCTGGGCAGTCATTTGAAACAGAAAACACGCATCAACTAGATCAGACCAGGAATGGTCAACCCAATGCTGAGAAAGAGGATAAACCGGCTGTCCATGACCACGAACAGTCGAAGAATGTCGAGCCCAAGACCAACGTAGACGATGTGGATACCAACACTGTATTGGAATACGAGAAAATACAAGAAAATAGTGCTCAGAATGATTCATCAAAGCTTAAAACGCAATCTTCATCCGAAGAACCTAAGAGCTCTGATATGAATTCAACATTGGAAGATGAGGGACGCGAGATTGAGAAGGACGCATCTAAATCCGGTGCAGATGAGTCTCAAAAATCCGCCACAGGAGAAAGTGATGCTCACGATATCACAGATGACGAAGGAAAGAAAACTGAAGTTTCGGGAAGTGGAGAGGAACCCTCCAATGACGATAACACAGAGGAACAGACACCAACCGAAAACAAGGAATCTCAAGGAGCTAAAAGCGCAGAACAAGCACCTGGCAAACCCAAGAAAGACGAAGAAGAAAACGTGGCTGAGCAAAGTATCGATCAGAATAAAGTTGGAAGCGCCGAAGGACAACAAGTGAGAGAACGTGAAGGAAAACCATTTATCAACCAAACTGAAGATTCTTTAGATGAGCCTACTAAACCAGTCTCAGAAGGAAACATTGATCAACAAGCGGTGGTAAATGTTGCGGGGAATCAGATTATGGGAAACCAGAGTGATGATTCATTCCAACCAGATTCAGCAGAGAGCGCTGATTCAAAGATAGGAGGTTCAAATTTGGAAAATAATATCAATCCACCTGATTCGGAAAAAACAGTTTCATTAGATAGCCCTATTAAGGGAGGCTCAATTCAAGATGCTAAACTGAGGGGAGATCTCGATACGCTGGCAATCCAGCATACTTTTAGTGAGCCCGAAAAATCAATACCTGCGACAAACCTTGGGAAGGTTCTCCAGACAAAGAATGGGGGGCCCACCACCCAACTGGATGCCATAACAGACAACTCGAATCAGTCAAACGAACAAGATAATCCGGCTTTAAATGACATAGATAAAGCTTCTGGTGCAAGTAACGTTGGCCAAGGGTCTCTAGAAGAAAATGAAAGAACACAAGATCACGATTCGCATACGGACATCGAAGGATTTGCAGAGGGACCCAAAACTCCAGCTGTGTTAGATGAACCTGCGGAACCTTCGTCACCCAGTAATGCCGATCCACAAGTAGTAAACGTAGAGAGTCCTCAGGAAGGCAATCTTCAAGAAGATACATCCCAAGAGGCGGGTCCTGAAGATGTAGCAGATGCGATCCCAGTGTACACTTTATCTTCGCCAGTTGGCGATGACACATTTAGAGGCGATGAAAGTATTTTGTCATCGCCTACATCTTCAGTTACCACCTCCTCGGTGAATTTCATCGACGCAGGTGGAAATATGTCCACGGGATTTTCAGAATCACCATCGTTATCAGAAGGGTATGGCACATTTACTGCACCAGTTTCACAATCTCAAGAAGATTTTGATTCTCTTTCACAGGGAGGTAAGTTTCTAGATAAACAAAACTCGCCAAGCTTCAATGAAACTAAGTCGTGAAGATGCAGGAGACTTCCATATAAATGAAACAAATTAGTTACATTATGGGACTGAATCTTTTTAATGAACTGAAAAGGCGGATTTGTCAAGAGCTAATATGAAACGTGTATCGGAGGTTCTAAACCCTTTCTTCGATAGGAAACTCTTCCTCCACTCCTCCAAACATACTATTTAGTTGTAGAATTACAAATGAAATCATAACATACATATTTTCTTGTTTTACTAGCTGTTGTGCAAAGAGACATGCTCGATGACCCGGTACAAGAATCTTTAGAAACCACTGTTGACAGCAAATCAAGCGGCTAAACTAAAGTGGTGAGTACTTTATATGATACGGAAACAATCTAATTTTAAAACATTCAAACGAGGACCCGTTTGGGCATTGCAATTGATCACCTTGTGCTGGGCAAGCCAAAACCCTAAATAGTCTACAAAATTCAAGAATTACCGACTATTTCTTTCTATTTGTAGGTTAGCAAGGTGGATCGAAATTGTCCCCTTTAGAAGCGGCGCGTTTGTGGCTGCACAAGCAAAGCATTTCTGAACATGGACGTTACCTAATTAACTTGATTCTCCGAGACATTCTGTCGATACACTATGACTTAGCATGACCACGCAAAATGAATTTTACTTTCGGCGTTCACAGTTAACGTTGTTGTTAAAGTTACCATATGGGCTTACTTTGTTCAGGAGGCTACAAGGAAGAGCTGCATTTATTTTAGTGGTTAGAAGAAAATTGTCCCGAAGAACGAAGAACTTTGCTTCTCTCTATTAGGCAAAGTGCTATCTTTGTAGAACGGGACTGAGAATTACATGTAACAATAGAATAACTATATATTTATAGCTTTTTCTACCACAGGTATTTTGAGAAAAAGCTTAAGGACAATAATTTCTATGAAGTCACTTTTTAGGAGCTTTCCTGGTTCCAATAACTCCCGCAACTTATTCTGACCAGTCAAGACAAACATTAACTTTTTCTTTCAGTCAGAACTGTCGAGTGGCCAACACAAAGACAATCACGACTTGGTTTGCATACCCTTTTCCCGCGCCAGCCACCGTTTCCAAGATTTTCGGAAGAGTGTCGATTGCCTCATTGCATAATTTCTGTGTGTCGTGACTGTAAGGGACGGACCATTATTTTTTTGAGAGAGGGATGGGGTTGAAGTTGGGCAATTTTCTCGACCATGATTTTTTTTCTCACCTTTAGCTTGGGCATGAGTCTTTTTTTTTCGGTGGGCAATAGCTTGCGCAAGAATTTTTTTACCATCAAAAATAGGCTCTGGATAGTATAAGGCACCTGCTCGATGTTATTTTTATTTTTATTTTTTTTTTTTGCCAGCACCCCTTGCACGTTTGTTTTTTTCAGCAGTTTTGCTGTGCAGCCTCAAAGTAATGGTCAGTCCCATCATAATCTCTTGTCAGTCCCTAATTTGAAAACCTCCCTAAGGCCTTTGATCTTCCCATCTGATTCCTTTGAGTTCACAACATTGTTCTTGCGAGGGTTAAGTGGTACGCATTGAAAGTACCGGAAGTAGGAGCTATGTATTCGTGTCATTTATTTTCAAGAGATTTTGATCCTTGATATTTTTAGAGTGATTTTTATCACCTTTTCAAATCCATCTATGAACTCTTATGGAAAATCAAATTGCCTTAGCATTTTTCTTACATCGGTGCATGTTGTATAATCCGGTATTTAAAGCAATTTCTGTATGCATGAGCAAAGATGATTTACCTACATTTGTACCTATAGACTTGAGTATATTTAAAACCTCACTATATTCATCATCCCTAGTGGCCATCTGAAAAAGAACTTTAATCTACACCCTTCTCCTAAATAGACGCTGACCTCTCTGATAACTGAGGACACTTTTCAAAGTCAAAAGTTTGCCGAGCTGGTGTAAGCGTTTGACCTTTCACCGACCACCCTGCCGACAGAACATCGTTTTCTAAGGAAACTTCAAGCTGTTTTGCTTATAAAATACTTTGCTAAATAACAATAAAGGATGCACTGTGATGGAAGTAATAAAGAACTCCTGCTTTCTGGTGAT